>NW_018745082.1:1800000-1989381 GCF_001683475.1 Chenopodium quinoa
GTAATAAAAACGAACATTTTCTAACTGAACATAATTACAATAAATTTGTATTTCTCGCTAATTAAATGTTCATTTTCATGTAGTATGATGTTCGTTTTTAATAAATAAATGTTCATTTATATAATATTAGATGTATATTTTTTTCAGTGTTATAGCCTTTTTATTTTATCTTATATTATAAATGTTTATTTTTATATTATGTTGCAATGTTCAATTACTAAATGAACAATTACTTACACGAATATGTACAAAATAACATGCGCACTTTTTATTGCGTAGATGTTAACAATAACATTAAAGAGACTATGAAATGGTATGTTTATTTTTGGGTTTTTCTATATAGTAACCCTGTTTTTTTTTTCACTTTTCTACGTTGTGCCCCAATATATATCACTTTCTACACTGTAACTCTAATATATATTTTTTTTCTATACGATAACCTTGCCGTTATAAAATTCCGTTAGTGGGGCCCACTCTTCATCATTAATATTTTTTTATCGATTTGCGCGTTGAAAAATATTTTCGTCAAAGGTTTCGAGGGCTATCTTGGCCCTTAAGAATCCAAATTAAGTTCAGATTTGGCAAAAAAAAACGTAAATGCCTCGTTTTGTATGTTAAAATGTGAACACATAAATTGAGACATTTTATAATTAGCAAAACAAGGCATTTACGTTATTTTTTTGCCAAATCTGAGCTCAATTTGTACTCTAAAGAACCAATATAGCCCTCAAAACCTTTGACGGAATATTCAACGCGCAAATCGATTAAAAATACTAATAATGGAGAGTGGGCCCCACTAACGGAATTTTTTAACGGCAAGGTTACCGTATGGAAACAAAAATATATTGAGGTTACAGTGTAGAAAGTGATATATGTTGGGGCACAACGTAGAAAAGTGAAAAAAAAAAACAAGGCTACTATATAGAAAAATTCTTTATTTTTTACAATTGAAATGCTCAGTTATATAACATTAGACGTACAATCTTTTTATTTCAGTTTCATAGTCTCTTTATTTTATTCTTATATTATAAATGTTCATTTTTATATAATGCAATGTTCAATAACTGCATGTTCATTTTTCCTAATAAATGTTCATTCTCTTTCTAGTAAATATTCATTTTTTTAGTAAATAACTTAAACAAGGAATATACTCACAATCATCCGTAAAGAAAGGAAAAAAAAACACATACAAAATTATTCAAAAAAACAAAACTATATTAAATCAAAAAAACAATATATGAACTTACATTCATCCAATAATGAAGGAAGAATTGCAAATGAAAAATCAGTAGCATGCTCCATTGTTATTCATAAACAAAAAAATCGAAAATCTTGAAATACCTTGAATATGTAGAACAATTCAACAGCAGAAATCCAAAAAAAAAAATCGAATTGGAACAATGAGAGAGAAAATATTGTAAAATCCAGAAGAGAGAGAAAGTTTGAATTGAATGAAAACAAATATTTTATATACTCAGCAAAGGAAACAAATATAGCTAGAAAATAAAATTGGAGATATTATCTGAAAAAGAAAGCAACATCGTTTAGAGGAAGGATCAGCCAAATAAAGAGTGGACTCCATATTATGAATGTTCATTTTTATATATTGCAATGTTCAATTACTAAATATTCATTTTTTTTCTTGTAAATGTTCATTTTGATTCTATCAAATGTTCATTTTTATAGTGCGGGACCAGCTTCCTATGGCTGGTATCGAATCCAGGGGAAAATTTGCGTGTTGTTGGGGCGTGGATTTGTGATTGAGCTTCTAGCTTTGACGACCCAACTTGCATATTCATTACTTGATCCATAATATCTTGTAAAAGTGCTTTTGTCAAAAAATAAAAATAAAAAATAAAAAAAATAAAAAAATAAATTGTAAAAGTTTGGATGTCTTCACTAAACAAGCTACTAATCACCGAATCGATTTCCTTTAGCTCCGTCTCAGACTTCAAATATATGGCCATAAAATACAATATGTGATCCAATATCTTTGTAGTGGTTCAATAACTCGAAAATTGTCATAAATATGCAAATTCTTACAAAATAATACTAACTCTATAAAAACACTAGAAAACGTATATTAGTAGTAATAATAGTTCCGCGGAGCTTAAATAAACATTAATATGACCACGGGACGGGGAATAAAAAATAGATATAAAATCGATTAATCAATGATATTTAACAATATATGATTAAATTGTCTGTTTAACAATGCCTCAGTTCCTGCATCAGCTCAAGCCACTTTTTCTTGTTTTTTATTTGTTGTCAGCAAATACATTCAGGTACCTGATACTTTTAATTGTCAAGTTTAGACTAAATTTATTAATGGCTATTGCTTGTAAGGCTCCATGAGTCCATGATATTAAAAATAAAAAAATAAAAAAAAAATAAAAATAAAATAAAATCTTTCTCTTACGAGCTTGTTATATAAATATCAAGGCTTTCCATTTCAGCTTTGATCGTTTGATTTGGCAGTGATAGAAGGGGTATGTTTTCCTTGCATATTCACAAAGTACAAAGTCAGAATATATACAAAGCTAAGCCTTCAATTTGGCGTGAGACTAGCCTAATTCTCAGGAACTAATTAACTACTTTGACTATAAGATATACATCACAAATATACATTCCTAAAATATCTATAAGATATATTTAACACACCCTCACAGTCGAAGCGGGAGGTTTACGGACACTGAGACTGTCCCTAAATTCATCAAATAAAATTTGTGGAAGGCCCTTAGTAAAGATGTCAGCTATTTGATGTCGAGAAGGCACATGAAGCACTCGAACCTCACCCCGAGCAACTTTCTCCCGGACAAAATGAATATCCATTTCAATATGCTTTGTCCGTTGATGCTGAACTGGATTCCCTGATAAATAAATAGCACTTACATTGTCGCAATAAACAAGAGTAGCCTTCTTAATCGGACAATGCAACTCTAATAGAAGGTTCCGAAGCCAACAGGATTCGGATACAACATTTGCCACTCCACGATACTCTGCCTCAGCACTAGATTTTGACAAAGTTGGTTGTCATTTTGACGACCAAGACACCAAATAATCACCCAAAAATACACAATAACCAGAGGTAAAACGACGGGTGTCAGGGCAACCACCCCAATCTGCATATGTGTATGACACCTATGTAGAAAACGAGGATGGATATAAATGAAGACCATAATCCAACGTACCTTTAACATACCGAATAACCCGTTTTAAAGCAGACATATGAGCTACTCTGGGATCATGCATATGTAAGCACACCTGCTGAACAACATAAGATATATCCGGCCTAGTAAAGGTAAGGTACTGAAGAGCCCCTGCGAGACTTCTAGAGAGTGGGATCATCAAATGTAGTACTAGATGTAGCACCAACCTTTGACTTCGTATCAACCGAAGTAGCCGATGGTTTACACGAAGACATTCCTGCCCGATCTATTATCTCTTCGGCATATTTCCGTTGAGATAAAAACATACCATCTTTGTTGCGTGTCACAACAATCCCTAGAAAATAATTTAGAGGACCAAGATCCTTCATAGCAAACTCTGAGCTAAGAAGATCCATAATAGAACACCGAAGAGTATCAGATGAGGCTGTGAGAATTATGTCATCAACATATAGTAAAATGTATGCCATATCAGCCCCCTTACGATAAATAAATAATGAATTATCCATCGTACTGTTAGTAAACCCAAGAGATAAAACATAATCTGCAAAACGCTTATACCAAGCTCTGGGGGCTTGCTTAAGTCCATATAAAGACTTACGCAATAGACAAACGTAATCTGGATGGTCAGGATTCCTGTATCCCAATGGTTGATGCATATATACAGTTTCTTGTAAGCTCACCATGAAGGAAGGCATTTTTGACGTCCAATTGATGAATTGGCCATGCCTTTGAAAGAGATAGACTGAGAACAGTATGGATTGTAGCTGGTTTCACCACCGGACTAAAAGTCTCACCACAATCAATGCCAACCCATAGAGTTTTTTCCATCACCTACAAGACGGGCTTTATGCCTCTCAAAATCACCATTAGATTTAACTTTATGAGTAAAAATCCACATAGAACGAATCACATTCACATTTGGAGGACGGGGCACCAACTCCCACGTCTTATTTTTAATAAGAGCATTATATTCATCATCCATAGCCATTTTCCAATTTGGGTCACGAAGAGCCGCAACCGGATTTCGAGACAAAGGAGACCTCTCAACCGATGTATGCAAGGAATATTTTTTATTAGGCTTAAAAATTCCATGTTGGCTACGGGTTACCACTCGGGGCTGCTGGAGAGAAGTGTTTGGTGGAGTTGGAGCAGGTTGTGTGTTTTGTGATTGTAGTGGATGGGCTATGATAGGGGAACTTGGAGGTGGGCCATTTGGAGAAGGACTCATAGATGGGATGACTGCAGGGGAAGAAGGCGGAGATGAGCTGACAGGAGGAGGCCCAGCACGGTCCAAGTGAAGGACGAGCTGCAGTGTGCTGGGCAGGGAGGTCACGTTGGGCTCAGGTGTTGTTGGCCGAGCTTGTTAGACCATGGGCTGGTTAGTTTGAGGAACTGACGCAGCTTGGAGATGGTGCATCACATATGGTGACATACCATCATCTAAGAAATCGTAAGTGTGGGTTGTTGGAGAATGTAATTTAGCAAAAGGGAATTGACTTTCATCAAACACAACATGACGACAAATGATAATTTTTCGGGATGATAAATCATAACATTTGTAGCCCCTATGGTTAGAGGGATACCCTAAGAATACACAAGGTGTAGACCTTGGTTGCAGCTTATGGATTGTTGTCGGTGGAAAGAGAGGGTAACATAAACAACCAAAAACCCGAAGATGAGAATAAGTAGGAACCCGATTGTAAAGAACCTCAAGAGGAGACTTGTTTCCCAACAACTTACTTGGAAGGACATTAATAAGATATGTTGCCATTTGAAGAGCATGATGCCAAAAAGAGGGGGGGGGGGGGGAGAGGCATGAGCAAGAAGAGTGCGAGAGATATTGTTTATAGTCCGAATTTTTCGTTCGGCTTTCCCATTTTGAGAGGAGGTATGAGGACACGAAACACGGAATGACATCCCATGATTTTTGCAAAATTCCCAAAAAGGACCATTATCAAACTCCCTACCATTGTCACATTGAATATTTTTAATATTATGTTCGAATTGGGTAGAGATATGATTTTTAAACGTCAAGAAAATGTCATAAACATCCGATTTCCGGGTTATCGGAAAAGTCCACAAATATTTGGAATAATCATCCAAAAAAAAAAAAATATTTATGTCCAGCAGAGCTCAAAACAGGAGAGGACCAAAGGTCACTATGTAAAATATCAAAAGGCAAAGAAGTACTCGAAAGTGAAGGAACAAACGGCAATTTTATATGTTTTCCAAGAACACAAGAACCACAAATACTAGAGCTAGAATGTTTAATACAATCAATGATTTTATTCTTCCTAAGCACATCTAAAATAGAAGATCCCGGATGACCCAACCAATCATGCCATATTTTAGTAGTAACGGCAGCAAAAGTTGAAGGAATGGCTTGATCGTTGTGGAAAGCTGAAAAGGGATAAAGGTCACCTCGGCTATTACATCTCATTATTGCCTCCCCGTCCGATAATCCTTCACAGAAAACCCAAAAGGATCAAACTCAACTAACACAGAATTATCAGTAGTAAATTTTCGAACAGAAATAAGATTTTTGATCAATTTGGGAGCATGTAGAACATTTTTCAAAGAAAGAGATTAACACGAGGAAGATAAATTAGACTGACCATAGACAAGAATAGGAATAGTGTGACCATTACCAACAACAATATTATGACTAGGATAATTGCTCAAATTAAAATAAGACGAGAGATTACTGGCAGAGGAAGTCATATGAGATGTTGCACCGGTGTCCATGTACCAAGCCGGATCAGGTTGCTGCAAAGACATAGTGTGCATTGCGGCTTCAATGTCAGTGGGGCTATATGAAGTGGACTGCCCAAAAGGAGAAGGGGCCTGCTGCACGAAGGCCAGCTGCTGTTGTGGCCTTGGGCCCAATAAACCGGCCTGCTTTGTAGGAGAGGGCCTAGCCCACCCTTGAGAAGGATAAGGGTAGGGAGGTATGGGCCATGGCCACCCCCAAGGGTACTGCTGCCATTGTGGGCGTTAAGCCGACTGACCACCCGAGCCAGAATATCCACCCGTCTGACCGCCCTTGCCGCCACCGGAGCCAGAGTTCCGCAACCACCACCAGTAGATTTCCGACCACCACCGTTTTTCCGGCCACCAGAGGTCGAACCACCACCACCGTTTTTCTTTTTCGAAGCACCTGACTTCTCAGACGCACTTGGACCATCGTCTTGCGCCGTGACTATCAAGGCAGATTCCATGGCCGCCTCTTTGGCCAAACCGGCCTCCTCTAGAGTCAACATCGAACGGGCCTTATAGAACGGGGGTAGAGGATTACTCTGCCTAATTAGAGTGCCTACACCACGGTAAGCCTTGGTGAGTCCACCAACCATTTGCAAAATCATACGGCTGTCAGAAACCGGCGCTCCAACGTTCTTTAATTGATCCGCAAGGTCTTAAGACGCTGGCAATATGCAGAGGCATTCGGAAAGTCTTCCATAGCAGTGGAAGAGAACTCTTGTTCTAGAGCAACGACACGGGAATGTTGATTGTCTTGGAATATATCACGCAATCTATCCCAAGCTTCCATGGCCGCGGCATCGGGCTCGATTATGGTTTGCAATAGGTCCCTAGAAATTGTAGAATAAATCCACGATATAACCGTGGCATCCAAGGTCGCCCAAAGTTCCTTCTCTTCATCAGTTGAAGGAACCTTACCCTTGCCGGCGGAAGGGGGGATAATATGATCGAGGACCTTGTGTTTTTTTGCGTGAATCTTGAAAAGTTCTGCCCATGTAGAGTAAGAAACGTTCTCCATTTCAAGAACAATAGGAATAGATGTGAGGATATTATTGACGGTGAAAGCAGGGTGAAAAGAGGATTTGTTTTCTGCCATTGATGATAGCAGGAACCGAATAGAGAGGAAGAAGATGAAGAACAGGGCAGTGGGCAGAAGCTGATGCAAAGGGCAAGCGGAAGCGAGAAGAAAACCCTATGCGTCTGATACCATGATAGAAGGGGAATGTTTTCCTTGCATATTCACAAAGTACAAAGTCAGAATATATACAAAGCTAAGCCTTCAATTTGGCGTGAGACTAGCCTAATTCTCAGGAACTAATTAACTACTTTGACTATAAGATATACATCACAAATATACATTCCTAAAATATCTATAAGATATATTTAACAGGTAGGATATAGCCTATGAGATTGACAAAATTTCGTACTAGAGCACGTGATAATCCTTGTGATAGACAAAGTTTATGTCGTTAATTATTAGTTTTAATTCATTCTTGTGAATTCAACATAATGATTTTAAGAGCTAATTTGCAACCCCTCATTCTTTTTTTTTTTGGTTGGAAATCTAATCATATCATCTATTAAGTACTAAAACAAAACATGCTGACATCATTAAGGGACACATGTCAATTTCTAATAAAAAATTTCCCGCCTAAACTATTTTTGACATCATCATTATTTTTTCTATATTCCAAAACTAAATAAATTCAGTGCTACTTTCAACATTAATTAATAAGATTTATGATTTTTTTTTAATATAAAATTGACAACTTTTTAAACAAATAATGGCTACTTAATTCGTGCAACGTACGGGACTAAACTAGTATATAACTATTATATGAAGCTAAACTTTTAGTCAGGCCATGAAATAGCGACGCTTGGCATTCCAAGTTTTTGTCAAGTGTCGTGCCGCGTTTGACAGATTTAGATAGACTTTAGGATAAAAAATAGTTAGTTTAAAATTTTATTTTAAATCAAATTTAGATTGAATTTTAGGATAAAATTGTTAGTTTAGAATTTTATTTTTGATAAAATACCAATATTTCACATGTACAAATTGAATTATAATTTTTCATTCAAAAAAAATATTTGTAAGAGCATTTGTAAAAAAAAATCTAGAAAATTCTGGAATAAATTTTTAGAAAATTTAACAACAACAAATCAACCTTTGCCCCATTCTCCCAAAATGGACCAACCTTTAAATATTCCCAAAGTAGACAAAAGTTTACATTTTTTTCTCCCAAAATGAACAAAGCAGGTCACCTTACCTGTTATACTAGGTAAAAAAAATCACTTGTCATTAAATCATTAGTCAAGTTTTTTTTTTATTTATTTATTTTTTTTATAATAATTTTTCCATATAAAAAATTAAAAACCAAAAAAAAAAAAAATTTAAATCATCCTTTCCCACCACTACCGTCCCCCTCCCAACCAGCCACCCTCTTAACCTTCATTACCATCACTTCCACCCACTACACCACCACCTATGTAAACTACCAGCAACAACCTCCATAGAAATCAACATACCAACCACCATAGAAACCAACATACCAACCACCGTAATCACCATACCAAGTAGCAAAACCAGCATGCTAACCAATCCGAAAACACCGAAATCACCTACTAGCTCACCAAAAATACCGAAACTACCATACCAACCAAAGAAAAACACTGAAACCACCATACCAACCCACCGAAAACACCATATCAACCACCAAAACCAACATACCAACCCACCCCACTAACACCAAAACCAAAAAACCCACTACCCAAAACCTGCCATAACCATTCTCTCACCACCACAAATATCTGAAACCCACCCCATCGAAACCCTTAATTTCTCAATCTTTCAATTCTTCTTTCTTTTTACATCAATTTCTCACTTTTTTCGATTTAGGGATAGTCGGTTTGGGTTTCATGAACAGCGATGTATGATTGTATGGCGAAAAATGCAGTGTTAAGGGGAGGGGGAGTGGTGTCTGGAAAGGAGATGGTAGAAAATGGGAGGTGAAGTTGTGAAGGGGGGGGGGGGATGGTGGCCAGAGAGGTGGAAAAGGGGGTGGCTGGCAATGGGGTGAGGGGAGAGTGGTCTTTTTTTAATTTGTATTTTTTTTAATTATTTTGTTAATTTGTAACAAATAATTAAAGGTTTTTAATTAAAAAAAAGATAATTAAAGTAAAATTAAAAAAAAAATGACCGGTTGTACAGGTTTCTAGTCATTTGGGTTCATTTTGGGAGAAAAAAAAATGCAAGGTTTTGTCTATTTTGGAAGATTTAAAGGTTGGTCCATTTTGGGAAAATGGGGCAAAGGTTGATTTGTTGTTGTTAAATTTTCCTAAATTTTTTTAGGGTTTCTGTTTTCGTAAATGTTATGATATAATGTCAAGCTCAACAAATTTCATCTCGCGGGATAATCATATTCAACAAATTTTCACCTCTTCTGGAATATGGAGAATAATGTAATTTTTATCTCTTCTAGAGATCAATCTTAATAGAGAGTCATGATTTGTGCAGTTGTCTATTTTCTTATTCTATTTCATATGTGGTGACATAAAATAGCCTCAATCAAGAGATTAATTTACTATTAAACCAGTTGTAAGAAGTAATCTTTTAATTTTCAAATACATTAATAATGAATTTCTAGTTACACAAAACCTATATACATACAAGTTGTTTTAGTGAGCTTCTGGCCACTTATTACTTGTTCACATGCAAAAGCATATAATCTCTTGAAATTTCAAAACAAACTATTAAATCACAATTTAAATATAGCTCAATCTCAACGTTATGTGTTGCCATTCAATACATTTCATAATATCTAATATGATAGAGTGTCAGCACATTATTTCTTTCATATCAAGTGAAAGTTCAAGTTTTCATGACGGGTAATTATTAAACCCGGATGGACTAATTTAATTATCACATCCAATCACTTCTCTAAATTTGAACTCTGGTCAATTTTCCAACACTAGTGATCAATTTATAAACTTACTTTATGCATGACAATAAATATGATGTGCTATTAGAACACCAACATGTGTTTCTGTACCTTATGCCCCGAGTGCTCAGCTTCGCTCCATAAGTGGAACTAACTGGAAGGTCAGTATAGGAAGCCTCTACAGCTACCTCCTGTATAATTGACAAGACAATCAAATAATATTTTATCCTATAATTACTCATGCCTTATTAGAGTTTTTACTATAATCTTGATACATGTTAATCTTGTTGAATTTTCATATTCTTCTGGAATCTTTTATATAATCATGAAACATATGAATTTTACAAAAAGTGATTTCTTCTAGAAACATAATGAGATTTATCACTTCCTCAAATTTGTCATTGTCTATTGATCTATTGTCGTGATTCAAGCGTGCTATAGATTCATCATTGATTGATGTTGTCCTTTTAGGACATCAATTTTAAATGGGAGGATTTACAACTATGCTAGTATATTACCATTGACATTTATTTATATCCATCTTCAAGGTGCTATCATTTCAAAATATTTAATTAACATGTGACCACCTCTATGAAATAAATCGTTGATATTTAAGTTAACTAGTCGTTGGAGCACGCGTTCCCCCGACGGTAAGATAAGTACAATTCGTGGTTTTCTTCATTTTTGTGATATTCGTGGTTGTTGTTGTTCGGGTTTGTAATAGCAAGGATACATGAATTAAGTACTAACAAGGAGTAGTGATAAAGTTTTTATTGGGAAATATCTGTGGGAAAACAATTGTTATAAGTGAAGTTATCTAGAATTTGTTATAATTTAAAGATTTTTTTTTAAAAAAAATTATACTATTGTTTTAGATAATATTTTAGAATACACTCGTTTTCTTATTGAGCACCTAAATAATTTTAAAATAGCTTTGTTTTAAAATGATTTTGATAATGAGTAATAATAAGGAAATGCAATATTGAAGGTTAAAGTTATGTAAAATGGATTAAATGTAAAATATATGATAGAAGACTTTTTGAAGTGCAAAATTTTGGAGTGGTTCTTCTACTGAAAATATAGTAGTTAGAGTTTGTAATCAATATGGAAAGTATAAAATTAATGAGAAATATGATTTGTGTATGTATTAAAGTTTATTTGCCGGTCATTTATTTATAAATTATTATATGTACGATTATAAATTGGGAGGGAATAGCTTTACACTTTTTATATTTAAGATTATAGTTGTTGAAGCACACACTACGCGCATACCTCCCCGATGGTATAATAAATTGATGTTTACGGGATCTTATTTGTGTGGTAGTCACTAACTTGATTTCAAGTTCTTCCTATCTTTTCTTCCTTCATATATACTGTCTCTTATATTTCTTCTTTGTCTTATCTCATTTTCCTTTTCTATTCATCCTTGTTTTCTTTCACCTTCTTGTTCCTTTTTTCTCCAACCTATCCACTCTCATGTATAGTTGGAATTATTTGGTAAGTCTCTCTCTCTCTCTCTCTCTCTCTCTTCTCTCTCTCTCTCTCTCTTATTCTCTCCCCACTCTTCTCACTTTCCCTACTAATCTCTCTCTTTATCACTCTATCTCGTTTTTCTTTTCTATTCATCCTTGCTTTCTTCCACCTTCTTGTTCCTTTTTTCTCCAACCTATCCACTCTTCTAGTGTAGCTCAAACTGTTTAGTAAGCCTCCCTCTCTCTCTTATTCTCTCCCGACCCTTCTCTTTTTCCCGAATCATTCCCCTCTTTATCACTCTATCCCTCTCTCTCTTATTCTCTTCCGACCCTTCTCTTTTTCCCGACTCATTTCCCTCTTTATCACTCTATCTCTCTCTCCCTGCCCCTTATCCTCTTATTTGCTCTATTTCTTTCTCTTCTGACCCTTATCTCTCTCTCTCTCTCTCTCTCTCTCTTTTCTCTTCTCTCTCTCTCTCTCTCTCTCTCTCTCTCTCTCTCTCTCTCTCCTCTCTCTCTCTCTCTCTCTCTCTCTCTCCCCCCCCCCTCATCTTGGCTCATCTCTCTTTCTTTCACCTTTAAAATCTTAATGTACAACTATTGGAAAGAAAAAAAAACAGAGCATAATGTACAACCAATTAACAATATAACATGCAACAACTTCCACTCCAAATTATGCACAAAACAAATTGATTATTTTCATAGATTATACATGTATCCAACATAACACATTAACACAACTAGTTTGACAAGAATCAAACCAAGCTATATAGAGCACACGATCAGAAGATAATTTACAAAGAATATATAATTCCGGGCCTAGAAAATCCTTGACATAAAAAATGAATCTTAAAATGTGTAAAAGAACAAGTTAAAAAGCTTCAAAGTCAATATTATTACTACGTACTACATATCAGTGAATTCTTTTGAAGCACAAATTTTGTTTTGCCTGAACGACAAGATAAAGAAAAGCAACCTGTTGAAGTCATAATTGTCATCGCTATATGCTTGATGCAATGAGCTGCAGTTACTACCTTAGAGTATTAACCTAAAAGAGTCAGACCAAAACTCCAATTAACCAAAAACCAAATATTTTAGTTGAAAAGGAATTATTGATATAACACTTGTAGTGTCATCATATAACTTCTGCCACAAAGTTAATATGGAATAGTATGTTACAAGCTTAGATCAATACTGAGATAGTTTTCTTGTTTTTGCAAGCATACCTCATTGTTTTATATGTTAACAGACATTTATTGATCCCTAATCAAAAGCATAAAGTGTAATAATAGTATAATACAAGATTTCAAGTTCAGAATTACATAAACTACAGAAGAAATTATACGGATCGTTGAGCACTCTGCTTATAATTTACAATAAAGTAATACATGGCGTCCATTTTGGATCAAGCGTGTGTTATAAAGGTTTAGTCATTGAAGATAATTCAAAACAATTAGTTCAATTTTGAAATCATACAATCTTTTAATAAAAAAATATTAGAGTCATCTTTTTTTTTTAAAATAAAAATTTACCGAAGAGCAACAGTTCCAAGATGGTAACGAGAGGGTTCTCGACTCCTCTGCTTGTCAGAGCAAATCAACTAGCAACCTTCATTAAGAAAATTGTAATACCCGAATATTTTATGATTTTATATATAGTTTATTTTTATTTATTATATAACTTTTCTAATCTCATATTTTTATTTAGAGTTTGTAAAGTTTTAAAACCCTATCTTATTTAAATAGCAGTTATACAAACTATTTTAAACCCTAAAAATATTCTTAACTCTCAAAAGATATTTTATTAAAAAAAAAGGCTTGCCGTACAATCTCGTTTGTGCAATTGTGCGTGGCTTCCATAATCTAACCCCAATTTGATTCTTCTTAAAAGTTTATTTCTTTTTCTAATCTCCATGATAACATTTGAATAATCAATAATTACTTTCTCCCAACTTGCAATTAATGTGCGTGAATTGTGAAGGTGGAGTGTCTTGCCTAATTTTTGCCTAAGGTAATCACACGACCGTAATTAATTTTTTTGATTTGTTTGATTATAAATTGTTAGTATTAATTGTACTCCGTATTGTTATGTGTAAATTCTATAATTTGTGAATTATATATGATCATGATTTATATATATACATGATTAGTGTGTGGTATAATATGATTCTAATTGCCGTATTATTTTTGTGGTATTGATTGATTGTGTTATTTTTCTAGGGTTTTTAATGTTGTTTCTATAGGGAGTTTTGTTTTATTGAGGTTTCAGAGTTATTAATGCAGAGTATTATTTTTGGGTTGTGAGTTAATTATTTTTTGGTGCTAGTATTATTTCCCTAAGAGTTGAGATGTTTTTGAATTGAATTGTCATGTTATTTGGGAATCTGTGCCATTGGTTAGATATAATCTATAAGTTTGTGAATGATTATTTGATCAATGTATGAGATCAAAAAGTTGAGAATGATTATTTTGTTTTTGGTTTGAGGCTCGGCGTTATAGACCTTAGTCCTTGGCATGTTGGTAATGAGATAATGATCATGAGTTAAGAATGAGGTACAATCTTTATTTATATTTTTCTATGGTCCCCTACAGTGGGAATTGACCCGTATGTGGTCTGGTTTAAGGTGTTTTTCTGGTTATTGAGAGTAAGTTTTTATACTTGTTGGTTTGTTATTCGAATTACCTATGTCCAAGGCTAGGTATAAAACAAAGAGCGTGGCACACTTATTGGTTATGAGTTAATTGAGTGAAGGATTGTATTATTATTCGAAGTTGAGTTGATAAAGGTTATTTTTTAGAGTACAATGTGTAATGTAGTTTCGAACTACATTGTTTAATTGAGCTAGTATTGTCTATTATTCAATTATACTCTATATTCTGATATGTAGTGATTACTCAGCTTTTGCTGACGTGTGTGTTATTTTGTTTTGCTACTTGTGTTTGCGGCCATGTCTTTTTCTTATGGTGGCCCTGCGACGATCTATTTTGGAATTTGTCCTTAATGGTGAGCAGTCAAGTTTGTCTAAACAGGTTGATCAAGTGGTTGTAGCTAAAGGAGCTCAAGTGTTTCGATTATTTTGTTATAACAAGTTTGTAAAATTGTATAAATAGCTCACTTAGTTTATTGGGTTGTAATTATTGGGATTTTGTAAGCCTTAACACTTGACAGGTTGTTGAGTGTGGCGGTAATACCTCCGATTTAGGTGTATGCTTCCGCAATTTTATTTAAAGGTTGTTTATTTTTCCTTTAATTCTTGTTTATTATTAGTTAGTAAATTGGGGGTGTTACAAAAATAATCACTTAGACATATAACAATCTTAATAAAAAAATTAAGGGAAATTCTCTTTGGTAACACCATAGTTTTTAATTTTCTCAGTGGTGAATTGCGAAAAATTTTATTATCCTTGGTAAACTTGAACTTTTATATTAAGTCAACTATAACATTAATGATAAACTTTAACTAAATATTTAACTATAGTTAGATTTTTTTTTAGTTTTTTTTACATTTAAATGATTTAGAAATAATTTTATTTTTTTTAAAAAAGTCACCCCCTTTCCCTAAGCCACCAGGCTGCCACCACTCCAGCCGCCCCAACCCACGCCTCCCCCCAACCTCCGCCCTCTCTAGTGCACCGACATCCCCGCCCTGCTGCGCCTCTCCCCCACCCCCCCGAACCAGCACCCTTTTCCCCGAAACCCACCTCCTCCCTTCGAAAACCCTAAAAACCTTTCCCCCTCCCGAAATCCCCAACCGGCGACCTTCGATCTCTACCTTCTCTTCTTCTCACCTCACCATCATCGAAAAAACACAAACTTCTAACCAATTTGCGAAATTTTAAAGTGACCAGAATCCTAACTACACAATTGAATAATAATTTATGTGAAATAGAGGAAAGGGAAGGGGTGGAGATGTCGGGAGTGAGGAAAATGGAGGAAAGAGAAGGGGTGGAGGTGCCAGCGGCTAGTTGCGGTATGCAATTGGTGATTGCAGGCTATAGAGTGAGCTTTTGGAGTGAGAATTGGTGGAAGTTCGAAGGTGGTTTGGTGGTGAATCGTTGGAATTGACGGTGTTGTTGGTGCGCGAAGCGGTGGCGAATTGTGTGAAAGTGATAGTTGCGTTCGGTGGTTGTTGTGTGTTTCGGTGGCTGCTGTAGGCGGTGGTTTGACTGGTGGCTGTTTGTTGTTTTTGTTATTGTGGGTTTGTTGTTGGCAGGTGCAGCGGGTTGTTGTGGTGTTTCGTGTGGTGGTGGTGGTTCGAAGGTGGTTTGGTGGTGTGACTTGGTTGAAGTGGTGTGGCTGCTAGAGATGTGTTGATGATGAAGATGTTGGTTGTTCGGTGGTGGTTGTTTGGTGTTGCAAGGAGGTAAAATAGAGAAGGATGAAGATGATGATCTAGAATCTAGATGATGACATGTTGGGTTTGAGTAAGGACATTTTAGGGATTTAAGTGTATTAAGTGGGGATATTTTAGAAATTTTACTTTTTTTATTTTTAAAAAATATTAACCATGGTTAGAAATTAACTAAATTGTTTCATTAAGTTCACCATTGAAAATTATAAATAGTTCAAGTTTACCAAGGATAATAATATTTTTTTACAATTCACCACTGAGAAAATAAAAACTATGGTGTTACCAAAGAGAATTTCCCAAAATTAAATAAGGCCCTAACTTTACAATGATGAGAAATCAAATCTCTATTTTTTTACATATACATTAATCCTCATCACTTTGGAAAATTATCAATTAATCATTATCCAAATAGTCATTAATCAAAAGGTGAAGTAAAAAAACCCTAGCCTCCTCTCTTTCTTCTCTCTCCTAAACTCTAGCCTCCATTATCAATTTTGAAGGGGCTTCCATCGGATTTTATCGGTGGAAAGCCCCAATCTTTATTTTCTTTTAAGCTTTATGTTTCTAGGTTACAATAATAATGTCTCCCTCGAATAAAAGGGTCTATCTCCTTCGAAAGACAAGGTTTTTTCGATCTCCTTCGAAAGACAAGGTTTTTCGGACTCCTTCTAAAGACAAGGTTTTATTTATGTTTAATTTGGTCTCCGGTTGTACGGGGCTACGATTGATTATGGCTCAAATTCGGGTTACGAAATCAGCACAAGAATTAACTTTTTCACAAAATTGCGAAGCGACGACGGATCCACTCAAAAAGTTGTATGAGACAACGAATCGGGAATGTGTCGAATTGTTATATTTATGTATTTGGATTCTTAGCCCTTCCCCGATTAATTCTTGTTTGAT
This sequence comes from Chenopodium quinoa, assembly GCF_001683475.1. Taxonomy (NCBI): domain Eukaryota; kingdom Viridiplantae; phylum Streptophyta; class Magnoliopsida; order Caryophyllales; family Amaranthaceae; genus Chenopodium; species Chenopodium quinoa. Next base: position 1,816,592 of record NW_018745082.1, read on the forward strand.
TTTGTTAAATTCGTTTTCATTATTGTTAGTTGTCAATTGTAGATGTCGTATGGCTTTATTTAATAAAATTTAATGTCCTTTAGGACTTCTTTCAAAAAAAAAAATAGTCATTAATCAAAATTGGCCACATTTTAAGGTTATAACTAATGTGTAAATAAATGGAAGAAGGGAAGACAAAATAAATAAGAGAAGGCCAAGCATTTATTTTAGCACCCCAACCAACTCAACACAACAACACCACATAGGCATCAAATGAGCAATAACAACCCGTTGTGATAGAACCAGGGTAGCAGACCGCAGTAAATTGAACTAATTAGAACAAGAAAGATAAAGGGAAGATAGAATTGTACCTATAGATCAACAATTCTGTTACAAATCAGACAGATGAAAGATATGGAAAAAATATCAAGTAAGTGTAGGGAATATTTCAAGCATTAATCCGCTAGCTTGAACCCCACTGTGATCATACACTAAAGTACGGTGGCGTCCAAAGGGAAAGAAGATAGAGCAAAAGAGTCGCCAACAAGTTTTTTTTAGGAACTTGTAAACCGTTCACGAGGTGAAGGTTACACCCCTTAATGATCCAAGAGATCGTCAACTCCATAAGGTCTTGAACCAAATAGGGTTCAGGGATGAAGGTACAAATCCAACCTAAACGAGATTGAACCTGCCCTAATAATAGGCCTCTACTTTATTTAGATCGTATTCATGTGCGCTTTCTGACTAACATGCAATCAATAGGATTACCCTAAACCTGTTTATCTATGTTGGTTGAATATTAATGCACAAATAAAACTATTATTGGCGATCACTTGAATTATAATCAAATTATCCCTAAACAAGATTATTAATTATCTTATTAAGCGTGATTACAAGTACCAAATTCCCTTAAACATGCATAAAAAGGTGTGATCAAGCAATAACAATAAATATGTATCAAGCAACATAATAAATCAAAATAATAATAATTATAGTCATCAAGCAACATAAATAATAATAATAATTATAAAAATAATAATCATGTTAAAGCATAACAATAGCAAGATCTTAGGCATGATACTAACAAGATTAATAACAAACCATAGCATGTCACTAAACAATAAAAATCAAAACTTTAACCCTAACATGATACAATTAAATAAAAACAAACAATTAAATTAAATAATTGAAAGAGAGATTTTGGACCAAACCCTCATAAATTAAACCTTTCACGTCTAGGGCGAAGGCAACTTCGAATATGGCTAGGTGTGTCTAACTCTTGCGAATGCGGAATTTTGTATTTGAGAGAAGGCTAGTTTAGAAAAGAGAGAGAGAGAATAATCAAGAAAATCTTGATGAGATTTGGTGAATCAAAACGGAGTTTTTAGGAAGCTATTTATAGAGAAAATCAGCCAAAAAGATAAAACATCAAAAACAGAGTTCTGACGCGCAAAACTAGGTTAGCGCCAGGCGCTAAGGCTAGCGCCTGGCGCCAAGCGTAGCGTCAGGCGCTACAGCTGGCATTTGGCGCTGACTTAGAAATTAACGTGTTTTCTTAAAATCAGATAGAAATTGTCGTACAGGAGGATAAAATCGTATTTTCCTCAAAAACGTTCTTTTATTCTGATAAAAACTCTAAAAAGTCAACAAAAGTCAATTTATCAATGCTAATTAAATTAGGAATGAAAAGAACCTTCTAGAAGAATCTAGAAGACTAAAATCATTCCTAATTGCATTAGGAATGATAAATCCACATTAGACCCTCCTCTAGATCATTGGGCTGCATATAAGGCTCAAACCAGACCCAGTTCAGTAATTTGGCCATAACTTCCTCAATATTCATCGGAATTGGGCTTATAATATATCGTTGGAAAGCTCTTTTCAAGCCCTATCCAACTACACTATTATTGTAACCATATCATGGACCAACCAAACTCTATTGACTGTTTTCTTAAAATAGGTTTTCAAAAACAGAGAGAAGAGAAAAGAAATTAACCTATCCGCAACACTAAACTTTCCACACTTTCACTTCATTCGATTATGATTCGACGTGAAAGGTACTCATCACTGGGTTTGGTTTTGGGGAGACACAAATGGGTGTCTAGATTAAGCTGTTCATATTAAAGGTTAGATGAAAATTGAACCAATTAGAACAAGAAAGAGAAAGGGGAGATAGAATTGTACTTGTAGATCAACAATTCTGTTACAAATCAGACAATAATGCTACTAACAATATAAAAAATCAACCCAAAAAAACGATACATCACTCAAATTTAACCCAAAAAAAAAACCACTACACCTCTTAATTGAAGCAAGCAACACTGCCCAATTTCAAACTTGTTTTTTGCAACCACCCCCAACCCAAAATGTGATCTAGAGACCAAATTATTAGCGTCCACATTGAACATGATAATACCTTTAGGGGAGATCCAACCTGATGCAGAAGGGTAGTCATGAGCTGCAGTTCTAAAGAATACTTTGTGTGAACTATGGTAAATGTTATGTTTTCAAAGATGAATTTGTTCCTGTAGAACCAAATAGCACACATCATAACAAGTATAGATGCGAGTCAAGAAGGATTATTACAGCAAGAATAGGAGGAGTTTTCCCTGAAGAAGCAGGTTCGAAGCCACATCCTTCCTTTATCCCCTGCCATAAGAAAATTTCGGAAGATTCAAGCCTTAAAGGCATAGAGCATATAAGTCTTATGATCTAGTACATTGAAAGTGTAAGAATCAACACGTGACAACAATCATCATGATACTTGCACAGAAGCTAAACAGAGCAAAAATTCTCCAAGCTCGTAAAATTAAGGTTCAATACTAAGACTTACTCAATTGCATTAACTTTAAATATTAATAGAAACCATATATAATAAGCCTCGAAAAATTAAACATGTATATGTTTGTAAAATTATTATAATAGCATGCAATTAGAACAACTATAGTTGAAATAAAAAAATAATTCCTAAGCATAGCTAGAAACCAACACTGAAAAATACACAAAAAAAAATATATAATACCCACAAAATAATTCCTAAGCAAATAATTTACGCTAGGTAATTGTATATCAATTGCTTCCATACTCAAATTAAATTCAACTCTGCCAAACGCCATTAACAAAATTTCAACATAATTAAACCATAATTCCTTAATACATAACCCATAATTCCTTAATTAATAACCCATAATTAACCAAAGAATTCTTCAAACAATTAAACAGATAAATCAAGTACCAATTACTGATAAATAACACAAATGAAATAAACAAATGGTAAAATTGCAAGAATCAAGAAAATTGAAAAAAGAAAAAAGAAAGCATACGAAGAGAAGCAAACAGGATAAGCAAACGAGGAGAAGCAAAGAGAACATAATCAGCTTCGAGAATTCCGACTAAAAGCTTCAACGATGGGAGGGTAAGCAGGGGAGGACCTATTAAGGGTCCAGGATGGCACTGCCTCCCCTCCCCCCCCCCCCCCCCCCCCCGAAAATAATTTTTTTTATTTACTTAGATAACTGTATAAATTTATAAATTAAATACAATTTTAATGTAATAAATAACATTAATTTAGCTTTGTCACGGTAATAATGCATTTATTTTATGCAAGAAGTCTTAGGTTCAAGCCTTCGCATAAGAATTTTTTTAGTTTTTATATTTAGTGCCCCTCCACACTAATTATTCCACATCCGCCACTGTAAGTACTGTCAACCTCAAGATTAGTGTTGATTATCGCCAATGGCGAAATAACGATGTAATTGATTTTTCATTGTTTGTATTGATTCTGAACTTATCGTCATCGCTGAATTCATTCAAAAATTAAAAATCTCATAATTGAAAGTTTGGGCTTTAGAATTTGATTGTGGGGGAGGAGGGGGAGAGAGAAAGTACCTGCTCAGAGGAGGCCTTTGTTGTAGGGATCCACAAATGGGGGCGAAACTGATTATTGGTTTCACCTGAACCTGCATTACGAAGAAAAAAAATGATCTGATGAAAACCATTAATCTCCCAAATCCTTACTAATTAAAACAACAAAAAGGCAGAAAATAGAATATAAAAAACAAAAATCTTGATCATAGATTATAAATAGATAGGAACGGAGAATGATTCAGAACGTTTTGCGATCCTAAATCACTCTTGTAACGCCGATACCTGCAAACTAGCGTTAGTTAAACAGATAAAAGAGTTATGAAACGCGTATCTTGCACCATTGAGCACAGGTCTCTGAAAGTAACCAATTTGATGCCGTTTTACTGTTTTGATGACCTCCTGCCAAGAGAATGTCATCCTACTTGAAAACTGCTACGCTTGTAACTGTCTCCAATATCGAAGATTGTTTCGCTTGAAACGATCCTCTTCCACTTTGTGACCATCTTCCACAACTTAGGGAACACGATCGAAGACAACTTCGCTTGAAATCACCTTCAGTTGTTTGTGACAACTCTCCTCAATCTAGGGAACGCTGCCGAAGATATCCTTGCTTGAAGCTATCCTCATTTGTTGCGATAATTTTCCAAAGGAAATTATCGAAGATCTCCGCTTGTTGATCTTTAAAAAGCTCGCTTGAACTTTGCTTCCGCTATGCCTGTACGTCGGCGCTTTTGCTGCTTGTGAACCATTATGTCGGTGCCTTTTCGAATGAACCAGTATGTCGGTGCCTTTTGCGATGAACCAGTACGTCGGTGCCTTTTGCGATGAGCCAATGCTTAGGCGCTTTAAGCTAAGTGAGACGATCTTTCATCAGGTCGATCACTTTGTGTAATCAAGCCGATTACTAAAAATCGTGTCAAATTTCTTAGAGGGACTAACTGGCGTACCAAGGAACCCAAAATATATTGCAAAAGGTTAGAACAACCGTACTAAGTGGCTGAACATTCTGACGCCGCTGAAATAACATCAGCGCCACTTAACTGGCTGTAGCGCCAGACGCTGGAGCTAGCGCCAAGCGCTAAAGTCAACGACTGACGCCAAGGTCTGACGCTTGGCGCTAGAGTCGGGTTTTCCTTAAATACCCTTCTCTTCTTCATTTCCGCTGCTGCTCGTCGCGTTTTGGCTTGGAGAATTCTCAGAACTTCAATTCACTCCTTCTTGCTCGTTTCTCAACCAAATCCGCTCAAATTTGTTGCAAATCAAAGCTTATTCCATCCATTTTCCCGATCTATGTAAGTTTTTCTTCAAACTTACACCGGTTTTAATGAATTTTGTATGTGTTTATTCACAAATTTCTTGAAAATTCAAAACTTAGAATGCTTAATTCTCTTTGTTTGTCAAATTTTATGCAATGAAATTTCTTGATTATGTTTATATATTGCTTTGGGAGTAATTTTAGACTTGTTTGACTCAATTTGGTGAAGAAATGAACAAATTGCCATTGTTGAACCTCTTAAGGTCGGGAATACAATGTGGCTTGTTCTTGATGTTTTTGCTAGCAATTCTTGTCCAATTTATCACAATAACTACTATAGTATTGCAAGAAATTTTTTGATTGCTTGAAAAATGTTGTTATGCTCAATTTGAATTTGTGCTCTGTTTTAGTACTACGTACTCTATTTTTTTTACGAACATAGTATCATGCGGCTAGGCGAACCTTAGATACTATAGAACCTTAATTTATGGTAATTCTGCACAATGTAGCATGGCTAGACAACGAGGTTCCAGTTCACGGTCCCGAGACGTTCGACGAGAGCATGAGCCCCTAGAGGACGATGCCGAGCCGTCCACTTCGCTTGGTCGACTCCCTGAGTGGGATGAGCGGACCTTGTATTTTTCTCCCGTCCACCACATATCTGAGAGGGTGAGACGGGGCATCACTGTTGGGAGGACGCGCTGTCATGGTTCCGGATATGACGGCTTGGGTGATCTGTACAAGATGTACATCGCCAGAGACGATCAGACGAGACTTCTATGGGAGTCTTGTGGTCTTACTGCGCTGTTTGAGACCTCACATGCAATGGTTGCCTCCAGCGGGGGTCACCATGTAGTTCGTGCTCTGGTGGAGTTCTTTTGGGACACCACCAACACTTTCCACTTTCCCTGGGGTGAGATGATGGTCACTCCTACGGACTTCAGTTTCATCACATGACTGGATTTTAGGTCCGTGCCACTGCCGTTCGATAGCGGGATCGACGTCTTTTCTCCTGAGGCCGAGGAGCTATTGGGTTCGATTGCTATTCGGGCTCGAGCAGAGTTAGAGTCGACTCAGTTCAGCGCTAGGGGGATTCGCCGCTCGACTCTAGCAGCGGCTTTCGACGGTGGTGCGACAACCCGAGAGCAACGGGTCCGCATCTTTGCACTTATCTTGCTGTCAGGGACGTTCTCCCCTGACAAGTGTAGTAGGGCGCTGCTTTACTACCTTCCTTCCGTCCGCGATCTACACCGGATCGGGACTTATGACAGGGGAAGCTTGGCCTACGCTGATTTCATTCGAGCGCTGTGGGACTGGTGTCGACATCGGTCCTTTGGGTCGAATGTTGCTTTGTTCGGCTTTCGTAGGGTCGTAGAGGTAAACCTTATTCCCTATAAAGTTTAGCTCTACATTTTAGTTAGCATTTGCTGATAACTTTAGTTTCTTGTAGATCTAGTTCTACATGTACTTCCCCTCAGTTGCGCCTGCGAGACCGTCGCCTCGCAGGTTTCCTGTTAGTGCTTCCTGGGACAGCCGCCGTGTGGGGATGTCCACTGCCTATGTCCAAGATTGGATCATCTCGGTATGATTCTTTTCTTACTTGTCATTTTGTGATGCCTTAGATAGATTCTTGCCTGATTGACGCTCTTTGCAGTAGCCTGAGGTGTTATACCGACCGTGGGTCGACCTAGCAGTCCCTGGGTTAACCGCGCAATATTCTGTTGAGCGTCACTATTTCTTAGGGACCTATGGAGCGACTGCTTACCTTGGAGAGAGGGTTGCTATTCAACATTCCTCCGATACCTTTGTCGTTCTTTCTCCTCCACCACGTTACATATTTAACGCCACGAGGTTGGTGAGCACGTCAGATGGGACTGATACCCCTTGGCGATCTTACACGATCCCTGGGCGATGCTATGGGGAGGAGCTACTGCCGTTGTTAGCTCCAGTTCCTGTATCTGCCGAGGATGTGGCGGTACAATTTTAGCTTTTATATTTCATTAAGTAGCCCCCAAGTAATGCTTTACTGATTCTGTTTTGCCTTGTCAAGACGATACTGCTGAGTTCGTGCCACCCCGTATGTCTATCCATTAGTAGGGGACATATGGGCCGATTGAGGAGATGATTCCTCCGGCTCCTGAGGACGAGCGCTTTGTGTTGCGGTCGATTCCTCGGCACCAGACTCGGGTAAGATTTTTTATTTGCAACCTTTGTCCATATATGTTATGCATGTTTACTGACTTATTTCTTTGACAGTTCTCACGCGAGGTGGTTTCGGCGATGGCACGATGCATAGATGCCTTTCGGAGCCAGCTTGTCCGGATGAGGAACGTGGCTACCTGACGTCGAGCCAACGCTATTCAGGAGGTAGTCTTCCCTTCATATGTTCTTGTATTACCGCTTCATTTTGCCTGTTTCTGATTTTAATTTAATTTTTGCAGGGTCAGCCCATTCCTTCTCGTACCCATACGAGACCTGAGGTGCGGAGGGATCCGGCGAGGTCTAGCTCGAGACGTCGCCGCACTACTTCGGGAGGTCGGGGTGGTCGTTCTGAGGCTGCCCGTACCGAGGCAGTAGAGGGCTTAGGTTCTTCCTCTGAGGGTGCACATGCTGCGCCGGTAGGCCAGGGAGAGGCTACCTCGGCTCTTAGAGCTGGTGGGATGTATGAGGTTGGCTCGTCATCGTAGCAGCCTCCGCAGCCTCAGCCTCAGGTTGATCTTGGGTGGACGGGTGCTGTGTTGAGATTTCCTCCTTCCGCGGAGACCGGAGCTGATGCTGGAGCTGGTCGGTGCTGGTGGAGGGGTTACTCCTCGCACAACGGAGTTTTATGCGATGATGGGTTTATGTCCCCCGGCGCCGTAGTTTGTTCCTGTGAGTTTTATTATTTATTTTGACTTTGCATAGAACTTTACCTTTTAGTTAGACTCATTTTTTAGACATGTTTGTTTATACATACTATTATGAGTTTGTTTTATTTATCATATTTTTTCATTTTTTATTATTATTATTATGTGCATGTTTGTGTGTGCAAGAAAATGTGACAAATAATTTTTGCGCAAAAATTCCGTCATTTTTATTATTGATGGAGGGTATCCGACTTTCTCCCCTAAAAAGAAAAAATGAAAAAAACGGAAAAGTTAAATAAAATATTGAATTTATAAAAACTTGAAAATTAGGCTAAATAAAAAATCCAAAAAATAATATAATTAATAAGATAGCTATATTAATTTAAAGAGAAAAATAAACGAATATTTAGAAAAAGATAAGGAAGCCGTAAAGTCATTAGCACACTCGAATTAAGGTAAAAAAGCGGTTTTTAGAAAGCGCATACGATGAGGATAATTGGCGCTAGTTGGCGCCACGCGTTTTGGTGTAGCGCCAGGCGCTACACTTAGCGTTTGGCGCCAGGCTCTAGCGTCAGGCGCCAATAGTAGTGTCTGGCGCTAAATAGTGCTGACTCCGAATCCTTCCCAGATTAAAACTGCTCTGATTTTGTGCATAAATAGCCCCCTGTCCAGCCGATTCTCTTCATAATTTCAGCAGATAAAATATTTCTTAGCTTTTAGAAAAATAATATCATGTCTCTAGTCACCAAGAGTTTCACCAACTACACCCATAAATGGTGTCGGTCTCTTAATGCCAAAGAAAGAAAAGAATTAGATGTGTTTCACTTGGGGGGTATTTATGTTATCAAAGGGGTAGATCTTGATTCAGATTTTATTCATACCGCTCTAGAATATTGGGATGTAGATACTCATTGTTTTAGAATAGGGTATGATGAAATTAGCCCTTTGCCGGAAGAATTCGGTGCTATTTTAGGTTTCCCTGCAATAGATCTTGTAGTAATCCCTAGAATAGATGCATATTATTATAAGGATTTTGAACGCTTCTTCAATTTAAAAGACAGGGATCTATCAAAAATAGTAGATGGTAATATAGTTAATTTAAAAGAATTTTCTCGCCATTATTTTGATAGACCTTACTCCGAATCTTTCCATGTTTATAGAAGAAGGGCTTTCTTCTTTTGTATGTTTAATCAATTTTTTCTTACTAGTGGTAAAAATAATGAGGGTCAATCAATTATATCCACTATATTAGAACAAATTGAATCAGGGAGAAATCCAATGCCTTTAATAGTTGGAGAGACTATGCTTAGTCTTGATGAATTAAAGAGGAATTCAAAAGCACCTTTTCGGGGCTCTCCAATTTTATTACAGGTAGAAAAATAATATTTTCAATTACAGAAATCAAAAATATATTTTTGTATAGTAATAATAATTTATTTGCATTGCAAATATTTTTTTAGATGTGGCTAATGGAAAGACTGGAGTTAATTAGCCCTCCGGACAACATTGAGAAGTACACTCCAAATTGCTTCGTGAGGAGGAAGAAACGCTTCTCTAAGATGGGGCGCCATGAATGGAAGAAGGTCTTCGAATCTTGCGATTTTGCCATCAAGTGGGTCATCCCTTGGTGGAAAATATAAAGGATGGTTGGTGTCAACAAGCAACCTTTCTGCCATCTTCCAAGCTTGTCCCTTATGACTTTTTATTATCCCTGCAGGGTAAAAAGACAATACGGCCTACTTCAGACTATTCCTTCCGAATATCTTCGTCTCCGTACGAGTTCCCTGTCTCCCAGGAAGTAGACAAATTTGATGCTTATTGGAGCGCTAGACCTTTATGGGAGGTAATTACCCAAAAGGTTCCCCCTTCCTTGTCCAATAATGTGAAAAGGTGGTTCCTGAAGAAACCTTCAAAGGACGTGAAGAAAAATCAGAGAAAAACTGATGTGAAGAGTCGTCTAGGTGACAAGGTGATTCCTGTTAAGGAACGCTTAGGTGAAAGAATTGAGTTCAAAACACCTGCAATGCCTAGGAAGAAGAGTACTGCAAAAGATAAGGGAAAAAGGAAAGCTGACACCACAGAAAAGAAAGCTTGGGTAGAAAAGAAGCATGGAGTCCTAGCTGACGGGGAAACTATTTACTCGAAGATTGAATGTAGGTCCTCTAAAGGATGCCTACTAGCTAAAGTTATCGATGAGGAGGAAGAAGCAGACAAAAATTGGAAAAGGGCTAAGAAAGAGAAAGAAGATTAAGAGCATTGCTTAATTTCCAATTATTAGACTTAGTTTATTATTATTTTTTTATTCAAAGTTAATTTATTTAAGCTTTATTTAAATTCCATCAATATTGTAATTTATTTTATTAATGAAATTCCAGCTTTTAATTAAATTATTACTTTAAATTTATTTTTATTAAAGCAATGAAAACCGAAAAATTAATTTTCCAGAAATTTTTCGAGTACGGAAGTCGAAAATTTTCCGAAAAACACCGAAATATTCCCAGACTGTTAACTGTAAATTGGCGCCATGATTTCGAGACTGGTGCCGGCTGCGACAGTCTGGCGTTAGGCGACGGTTGTCATCGTCTGGCACTAACGATCATTGTTTGGCGCTAGAATTTTTTCTGTGACGCGGATGTTTCGTCGATCTTCTGTCGAATTTTTAATAATTCTGGGATGCGAGGTTTTTTTTAAAAAATAAAGTGGTCGCACCCGTAAAGGGTTTCCTACGTATCCTTTCTTAAGGAATCAGGCCAGACGTAGCTCTCTTGAGTATCCTACTCAAGTAATTATGGGTAGTATTTCTTAAGTTGGTCAAGATTTGTCATGTTCGAGAACTCATTGCCATCCATATCAGTTAATTTTGTTGCACCTCCTAACAGGATTGTTTTGACAATGTAGGGTCCAGACCAATTAGGTCTAAATTTTCCCCTTGGATCTAAAACATTTTTCCTTAATGCCTTTAACACCAAGTCTCCTACTTTGATGTTTCTTGTTTTGACCTTCTCATTAAAATTCCTAGCCATACGAGTTTGGTAACAATGAGTGTGATGTAGAGCTTCTAGTCGTTTTTCATCGAGTAGAATTAACTCTTCATATCTTGCCCTAGTCCATTCAACTTCATCGAGTTTGCTCTCTAACGCGATGCGTAGAGATGGAATTTTTAGTTCGACGGGTTGTATGGCATCCATTCCATATACCAAGGAAAATGGTGTATTTCCTGTTGATGTGCAAATTGACGTGCGATAACCCCACAATGCGAAGTGAAGTTTGTCAGGCTAATCCTTATAATTTTCCGTCATTTTCTCGATGATAGTCTTTAGATTCTTATTAGCTGCCTCGACTGCTCCATTTTCTTGAGACCTATAAGGGGAAGAATGATGATGTTGAATGCCATATTTTTGTAACAATTCTTCACATTCGTCTTGAAAGTGAGTTCCATTGTCAATTATCATTTTATGTGGAACTCCATATCGACAAAAAATATTTCTCTCGATAAAGAGTGCTACATGTTCTGCAGTGAGTTTAGCATATGATTGCACTTTGACCCACTTTGTGAAGTAATCAATTGCCACTAGGATATATTCATGGTCTCCTATTCCTAGGGGAGTGATTTTGCCAATGATGTCAATTCCCCACGTAGAGAACGGCCATGGCGACGTGTAGGTGTAGAGCAAGGATGGAGGAACATGTTGTAAATTGGCATAGATTTGGCACTTAGGGCATCTTTTTACGTATTGATGGCAATCCCTATTCATTGTAGTCCAATAATATCCTTCTCGCATTATCTTTTGGACTAACATTTTGCCATTTATGTGAGTGCCACAGATTCCTTCGTGGACTATCCTCATTGCTCTGTGTGCATCCTTTTTTCCCATACATAAGAGAGCTCGACCTTTAGGTACCCTTTTATGTAGCTCGTTGTCTATGAGTACATATTAGGAAGCCAAGAGTCTTAATGCTCGTTTTACTCTTTTATCAGCATGGGGAGGGTATTTGTCTTGGACTACTTCATCATCTTCTATAGCCTGAATATATGCCGGTTTGTGCCTTTTTTCTATAGTTAGAGGCATTTGCTCGATTTCCATGGGAATCCTAACCATCGAGGCTAGTCTTGCCAAGGCATCAGCAAATTAATTTTCTTCCCTAGGTAGATATGTGTATTCTACCTTCTCTAACTGATTAGTAAGACTTTCCAGATAGGTTTGGTAAGGGGCTAGACTTTCGCTCCTTACTTTCCACCTTTTGGATATTTGATTGATGATTAATGAAGAGTCTCCGAATATCCGTAACTTTTTTACTCCCAATACCAAAGTTGTTTCAAGCATGCTTCGTATTCAACAGCGTTGTTGGTAACGTCGAAGTCAAGCTTTATGGAAATTGGGACGTGCTCTTCTTTAAGTGATACTAGTAATACTCCAACGCCACACCCCTTTTGGTTTGAGGCTCCGTCGAAGTATAAGGTCCACGTATCATCTTCAGTGACCATTAAGTCTTCATCTGGAAACTCATTGTCTTGTATTGGCGTCGAGTCTTCTATTGGGAAGTCCGCTAGAAAGTCTGACACCACAGATCCATTGATAGCTTTTTGCGGCATAAATCTTACATCAAACTGGGCTAAATTGACTATCCATCTCGATATGCGTCCATTGAGTGTAGATTTCTCGAATAGATACTTGAGTGGATCTAATCGGGAGACTACAAAGACGTATGCACTAGCATGTAATGTCTTAGCTTGGTTGTGGCGCACACCAAGGCGAGGCACAATCTTTCAAGTGGTGTATAGCATGCTTTATATTCGAGCATTTTCTTGCTTAGATAGTAGATTGTGTTTTCTTTGCCTTTTACTTCTTGTGCTAGCATAGCTCTCATTGTCTCTTTGGTAACTGTAAAGTACAACCTAAGAGGTATTCCGGGAAGTGCTGGTGCTAATATGGGAGGATTTGCAAGATAGGCTTTGATATTTTCAAAGGATTTTTGACACTCGTCATCCCATATTACTGGTACATTTTTCTTAAGCTTCTTAAAGATTGGTTCACATATCGTTGTCAATTTTGATATGAACCTACTTATATACTACAACCGGCCAATAAATCCTCGAATCTGTTTCTCTGTTTTGGCCGGTGGCATTGACATGATTGCTTTGATTTTGGTTGGGTCTATCTCTATTCCTCTAGAGCTTATGACAGAACCCAAAAGCTTGCCTGAGGTGACTCCAAAAGCACCCTTAGATGGGTTCAACCTCATATTATATTTTCTTAGCCTTTCGAAAAAAATTCCTTAAGGCTACTTGATGGCCTGCGCGGACTTTTGATTTTACAATCATGTCGTCAACATATACTTCGACTTCTTTATGCATCATGTCATGGAGTAAGGCAGTCGCTGCACGTTGGTAAGTGGCACCCGTGTTTTTCAACCCGAATGGCATTACCGTGTAGCAGTAAGTGCCCCATGGTGTTATGAAAGTTGTTTTCTTCATGTCTTCTTCTGCCATGAGAATCTGATTATAACCTGCATATCCATCCATGAACGAGAGAAGTGCGTGATTTGCCGTGTTATCTACCAGAATGTAGATGTGTGGTAAAGGGAATTCGTCCTTTGGACTTGCCTTATTTAGATCTCAATAGTCGACACACATTCTTACCCTTCCATCTTTTTTCGGAACTAGGACGACGTTGGCGACCCATTCAGGGTATTTAGATACTGTAGGGAATATTTCAAGCGTTAACCCCTAGCTTGAACCCCACTGTAATCATACACTAAAGTACGGAGGCGTCCAAAAGGGAAGAAGATAGAGCAAAAGAGTTGCCAACAAGTTTTAGGAACTTGTAAGCCGTTCACAGGGTGAAAGTTACACCCCTTAATGATCCAAGAGATCGTCAACTCCATAAGGTCTTGAACCAAATAAGGGTTCGGGGATGAAGGTACAAATCCAACCTAAAAGAGATTGAACCTGCCCTAATAATATGTCTCTACTTTATTCTGATCGTATTCATGTGCGCTTTCTGACTAACATGCAATCAATAGGATTAACCCTAAACCTGTTTAATCTATGTTGGTTGAATTTTAATGCACAAATAAAACTATTATTGGCGATCACTTAAATTTTAACCAAATTAACCCTAACAAGATTATTAAATATCTTATTAAGCGTGATTACAAGTACAAATTCTCTTTAAACATGCGTTAAAAGGTGTGATCAAGCAATAACAATAAATAAGCATCAAGCAACATAATAATCATAAATTAATTATAATAATAATCATAATTATAATCATAATTATAATCATAATTATAATCATAATTATAATCATAATTAACATAATCATGTTAAAGCATAATAATAGCAAGATCCTATGCATGATAATAACAAGATTAATAACAAATCGTAGCATGTCATTAAACAATAAAGATTAAAGCTTTAACCCTAACATGATACTAACAATCATAAATATTAGGAAAAACATAGGAAGCATCATAACAATCATATTTGATATAAAAGTTACCCTAGACATGATACTAGGAAACAAAATAACAATATAAGCATAATTTCTATATCATAATATCAATTAAACCATTAAAGTAATTACTTGAATGCCTCGTACCTCTTTCTAATAACAAAATACACACGTTAGTAACTTCAAGGAAAATAAAAACGAACAATTAAATTAAATAATTGAAAGAGAGATTTGGGACTAAACCCTCAGAAATTAAACCTTTCACGTCTAGGGCGAAGGTAACTTCGAATATGGCTAGGTGTATCTAAGTCTTGCGAATGCGGAATTTTGTATTTGAGAGAAGGTTAGTTTAGAAAAGAGAGAGAGATAATAATCAAGAAAATCTTGATGAGATTTGGTGAATCAAAACGGAGTTTTTAGGAAGCTATTTATAGAGAAAATCAGCCAAAAAGATAAAACATCAAAAACAGAGTTTTGACGTGCAAAACCTGGTTAGCGCCAAACGCTAACATTAGCGCCATGCACTAAGGCTAGCGCCAAGCGTAGCGTCAGGCGCTACAGCTGGCGTTTGGCGATGACTTAGAGATTAACGCGTTTTCTTAAAATCAGATAGAAATTGCTGTACAGGAGGATAAAATCGTATTTTCCTCAAAAACGTTCTTTTATTCTGATAAAAACTCTAAAAAGTCAACAAAATTTAATTTATCAATGCTAATTAAATTAGGAATGAAAAGAACCTTCTAGAAAAATCTAGAAGACTAAAATCATTCCTAATTGCAATAGAAATGATAAATCCACATTAGGCCCTCCTCTAGATCATTGGGCTGCATATAAGGCTCAAACCAGGCCCAGTTAAGTAATTTGGCCATAACTTCCTCAATATTCATCGGAATTGGGCTTATAATATATCGTTGGAAAGCTTTTTTCAAGCCCTATCCAACTACACTATTATTGTAACCATATCATGGACCAACCAAAGTGTATTGACTGTTTTCTTAAAATAGGTTTTCAAAAACAGAGAGAAGAGAAAAGAAATTAACCTATCCGCAACACTAAACTTTCCACACTTTCACTTCATTCGATTATGATTCGACGTGAAAGGTACTCATCACTGGGTTTGGTTTTGGGGAGACACAAATGGGTGTCTAGATTAAGCTGTTCATATTAAAGGTTAGATGAAAATTGAACCAATTAGAACAAGAAAGAGAAAGGGGAGATAGAATTGTACTTGTAGATCAACAATTCTGTTACAAATCAGACAATAATGCTACTAACAATATAAAAAATCAACCCAAAAAAACGATACATCACTCAAATTTAACCCAAAAAAAAAACCACTACACCTCTTAATTGAAGCAAGCAACACTGCCCAATTTCAAACTTGTTTTTTGCAACCACCCCCAACCCAAAATGTGATCTAGAGACCAAATTATTAGCGTCCACATTGAACATGATAATACCTTTAGGGGAGATCCAACCTGATGCAGAAGGGTAGTCATGAGCTGCAGTTCTAAAGAATACTTTGTGTGAACTATGGTAAATGTTATGTTTTCAAAGATGAATTTGTTCCTGCAGAACCAAATAGCACACATCATAACAAGTATAGATGCGAGTCAAGAAGGATTATTACAGCAAGAATAGGAGGAGTTTTCCCTGAAGAAGCAGCAGGTTCAGAAGCCACATCCTTCCTTTATCCCCTGCCATAAAAAAAATTTCGGAAGATTCAAGCCTTAAAGGCATAGAGCATATAAGTCTTATGATCTAGTACATTGAAAGTGTAAGAATCAACACGTGACAACAATCATCATGATACTTGCACAGAAGCTAAACAGAGCAAAAATTCTCCAAGCTCGTAAAATTAAGGTTCAATACTAAGACTTACTCAATTGCATTAACTTTAAATATTAATACAAACCATATATAATAAGCCTCGAAAAATTAAATATGTATATGTTTGTAAAATTATTATAATAGCATGCAATTAGAACAACTATAGTTGAAATAAAAAAAATAATCCCTAAGCATAGCTAGAAAACACTGAAAAATAAACACAAAAAAATATTATACCCACAAAATAATTCCTAAGCAAATAATTTACGCTAGGTAATTGTATATCAATTGCTTCCATACTCAAATTAAATTCAACTCTGCCAAACGCCATTAACAAAATTTCAACATAATTAACCCATAATTCCTTAATACATAACCCATAATTCCTTAATCAATAACCCATAATTAACCAAAGAATTCTTCAAACAATTAAACAGATAAATCAAGTACCAATTACTGATAAATAACACAAATGAAATAAACAAATGGTAAAATTGCAAGAATCAAGAAAATTGAAAAAAGAAAAAAGAAAGCATACGAAGAGAAGCGAACAGGAGAAGCAAACGAGGAGAAGCGAAGAGAACACAATCAGCTTCGAGAATTCTGACTAAAAGCTTCAACGACGGGAGGGTAAGCAGGGGAGGACCTATTAAGGGTCCTGGGTGGCACTGCCTCCCCCCCCCCCCACCAAAATAATTTTTTTTATTTACTTAGGTAACTGTATAAATTTATAAATTAAATACAATTTTAATGTAATAAATAACACTAATTTATCTTTGCCACAGTAATAATGCATTTATTTTATGCAAAAAGTCTTAGGTTCAAGCCTTCGCATAAGAATTTTTTTGATTTTTATATTTAGTGCTCCTCCACACTAATTATTCTACATCCGCCATTGTAAGTACTGTCAACCTCAAGATTAGTGTTGATTATCGCCAATGGCGAAATATCGATGTAATTGATTTTTCATTGTTTGTATTGATTCTGAACTTATCGTCAAAATTAAAAATCTCATAATTGAAAGTTTGGGCTTAAGAATTTGATTGTGGGGGAGGAGGGGGAGATAGAAAGTACCTGCTCAGAGGAGGCCTTTGTTGTAGGGAGCCACAAATGGGGGCGGAACTTCCTGCTCAGAGGAGGCCTTTGTTGTAGGGAGCCACAAATGGGGGCGGAACTGATTATTGGTTTCACCTGAACCTGCATTACGAAGAAAAAAAAAGACCTGATGAAAACCATCAATCTCCCAAATCCTTACTAATTAAAACAACAAAAAGGCAGAAAATAGAATATAAAAAACAAAAATCTAGATCATAGAAAAGGGGAAGAATTTCTGTAACCACCCAAAAAATCCAATTGCGGAAAAAACCCATAAATAAACAAAAATTGAATCAGTTAAATAAAAGGAAAAATCTAATATAAGAGATGAACACCAGAAATAAACAAAATTAAATCATAAATTTGTACCTCGGAAACTGCTCCAATGGAGGAGATAGCGAGTGAGAGCGGGGAGAGGAGAAACGAGAGGAGAGAGAAATATAGTGAGAGGAGAACAAGGAAGAAGACTTAAGAGTTAAGAGAGAGAAAGAAGACAACTGGCTGAGATAGCTTCCAAAAGCCAGGCCACCAAAGAAACAGAAACAATAAAGGGTAAAATTGGCAATTCATTGAATTTAGGGGCGCATAAGTAATAACACCACATGTTAGTTTTCATAAGCTACAGTATTTGGTTTTGCATTTTTATAAGGTTTAAATATGTATGTACCAAACTGACCATCAACATATTTATTTCGTTTAATTTATGTGCAAGGATTACATAAAATAATGGTATAAATACAATATCCCCTAATCCTTGCATGTGGGGCGTGAAATGAATTCAACAACCTTTAAATATCTTCCACCTTTTAAGGCACAAATTCTTTTAGCAATGCATGTATCAAGCATAACAAAATTATTTTATAAAATCTAACTCATAACTCTTTCCCAATTATATTAATCTCTTATAAGTATGGGCATAATAAATATAATTTTTTTTCAAGTAGGTTTCCCATAATGTAATCTATCTCTTGCTCAAATAAATATTGTACAATCATGTTTAATTTACTTTCAGTAATCCAACTTCACGTAGGTACATCCGTACAAATACTATAATTGAATTTAATCACACATCAATCAACATATTCATACTAAAAATCGTGACAGTTGTACAAATCATATGATCATTTTAATAAAGTCAATGATGATGCATATGTACACGAACAATATCTAGAACTTACATATATATATATATATATATATATATATATATGTATATTAGAAATATTAAAAAAAAAGGAATATGAAATTGTAGTACGCTACTTGTCTTTACATTTCATACGAAATCATTCATATCTTATGTTATAGACATAAGCATATCGTTTCAAAGTATAAGTCATCAATGAACCCCTTTCACATACAATTAACACAATAAATGATTGTTGTCAAATTCATTTATATATATATATAAGTTTATGAGCTTTAAAGAATTACAAGTAGATCATGTACATGAGATAATTTACTCAAAAAAAAAAATTACCATATAAATTTATTTTTTATATTATAATATTTTTTAGACCTAGGATCGGAATTGAAGTACTTCAAAACGTAAAATATCTATTAATAATATATATTCTAATCGATTAATATAATATACTTCACAATCTAATATAATTTTATTACTATGTAGAACACTCAATCAGGGTTGGGTCATGAGTCATTTTGGATTGGGTCACTTCAGGTTATGGATCAAGAAATGTTTAACCCTTGTCCAAAGTTTTGGGTTCTTGTCAACCCAACGGGCTCTAGTCAACCCAACGGGCTTTGAACAATTTTTTTAATTTTTTTTTTGGATATTTTGGATTTTAACACCTTACAAAAGGCTGAAAATGTTTTTTAACACCCCCCAAAAAAAAACTTTTATTTTAACACCTCCCAAAAATATAAAAGTTGGAAGTTAACACCAAAATCCATCTTCCGTTAACAGAACTGTTAGTGGGGCCCACCCCAACGGATATATTTTTAAAAAGATCTGTATATAAGAACCATTCTTCCACGATTCTTGCACGATATATAAGAACCATTCTTGCACGATTCTCCCCAATGAACGAAATTGTTGTTCTTATTGAATAGCAGCAGCGCATTGCATTGTTGCACGATACTTGAAACAATTCTTTCACGATTCTTCCACGATTTTTGAGAAGAGGAACAGATTGAAGCTGCTGAAACAGGTGAGTGCGGTCAATTGTTCGGTTGTTTGGTAATTATGGTTTAAATTCTCTTCAATTATTATTTGCAATTGTTTCGTACTCAGATTAATGGTTGGATTATGTTATGTACGCATCTAAATGCCCAATTGCGAAATTAGGGTTCGTCAGAAATTGAATTTGGGGCTTTTCGTATTATGAAATTAAAAATGAATTTTGTTGCTGTCAATGTTAATTCGTCAGTGTACAAATCTGACGAATGTGACTGTCGATCTAAAATTGATGCAGATTATGTCGTTTGTTAGCTCTTCCCCTCCTGAGGCCAGAAAATGTAAGTGTGGTGTGCCAATGGCCAAGCTCACTAGCTGGACAAGGGAGAATCCAGGCAGGAAGTTCATATCATGTAAGTTTTATGACCCAATAACAGAAACAAGGGGTTGCAAAGCTTTCGAATGGGTTGATCAACCTGATGGAACAGATTGGCAAACAGGGGTTATCAACAACCTGTTGTTGGATAAGAAGCTGCTAAAGGGTGAAGTTAATGAATTGAAAAGGGAAGTTGATGAAATCAGTGGCCAAAGGAGGTGCCTACTTAATGAAGTTGATAATTTGAAGATGAGATGCAAGGCCTTGAACGCTGACAGGAAGAGAATGAACAGGGAGTGCAATGAAGGGAAGGTGTCTTCAATCAGCTGTTTTGGTTGGGTGGGCATGGCCATTTGTATAGGTTTGTCAATGGGTGTAATTTTCCTAATGGCTAGGGGTGTGTAATAGTAAGCTGTATTAAGTAGTTATAATTTCTTGTAATGACTTGAAGTGTTATAAATATGTCTTTTAATCAACCTATTTATGCCTTGTCTAAGTTCCTATTTATGCCTTGTCTTTTAATCAACCTATTTAAACATGTGAAACATTAAAACATGGGAAATATGTGAAACACTAAGATAGTTCAAGTACAGGTTGACAAAAGAACCTTACTTCAACATGTTTCAATGGCAATCAAAGCCATGCAACCATTACAATTCAATATCTAATTGTTCAAATTTGTTAAGGGAAGCCACTAAAAAACTAGCAAGTTACATAACCAGTCATGAGTACATAATAAAAGTTTGAAATTGTTCAACAGACATAATGTTTGATATCCAGCATGAGTACATCACTGAGTAAGGTTGTTGAGGGATTGCAGCCTGGCCCTTGTTACAACACCTGTGGCTGTTGTAGGCTGACTTGAGGAAGACCTTGTCTTTCTTTTTGGTTGGCTTGAGGCAGGCTGACTTGAGGAAGGCTGAGCTGAGGATGGCTGACTAGAGGATGGCTGAGCTGAGGAATGCTTAGCTGAGGAAGACTGTGGCTGTGGGCGCTTGCTGAATGGCAGACAACCTTCTTGCTCTTGAGGAAACTTTTTGTTTCCTATGCTGTTTGGTCCAGCCCCAATTGCACTCTATGACATGCATATAAAAATAAAAAGTCAATGGAAAAGACACATACATATATAAAACAAAGGGGGAGTTGGTGTAATGCTTGTGTTACCTTTTTAGCAGCCCTAATCTCTTTCTTCTTCCTCTCCTCCACCATCCAAGGAGTGTTCAGTGGGGGTCTGCCTGCTGACTTTATCAGCTCTGTAGCTGGTGCAGCAGGTACTTTGCAAGTCTTGGCATAATGCCTATATCCCCCACAGTTGCTGCATTGCTTCTTCCTCTTGGTACTTGCCTGACCACCTGAAGAAGAACATTCTCCTGGCTCAAGCTTCCTTTTTTTGCTCTTTGGTCTCCCAGGTTGCACCTTAACAGAAGGGGGTAGTGGTTCCCTCATTCTGACTGTCTCCCAGTGCTTTGGGCCAGGCATTGGTTGGACAGCTGGTTCATAAGCAGACCTGTATGTGTCCATGGTATAGTATGGGTTGGGCCTCTTGTATGGGCTGACTAGGAGCTTCTGTTGTTACAAAAACCTCAACATACCCCTCTTCATTTACTGTCTCCAAAAGGCCCTTAACCTCTTCACTGTTAACTAGTTCCCTTTTCCCAGTGTTAAAGGTTTTCCCCTTCTGCCTATACCAACAGCTGTAATGCATAGGCACATCCATATCACCATTAACAAAACCATGAATTGCAGCTGTTCTAATCAAATGCACATCCAACTTAGATACTTGAACCTTCCTCTTCCAGTAACACCAACCACCACACCAACACAGCAGCTGCCTGTTTTTGGTTACTCTTTTAGGGACAAAAGCACCTCCCACTCTAAGGCAGATGTCAACCAAACTATCCTTGTCACCCATTATCTACCCACCAGTGAAAAACATATAAAACATATTAAAAGCCATGTAACTATACATGCACAATACGAATAAACAAATCCATCACAGCCACACAAACAAACACATAAAAAAATTGAAAATAAACATATACAAGCCAATGTAGGTGCTCAGTAACATAAATTAATCAACAAACCACACTTGCTAGTTTAATTAACAATAAACCACCTTAATTAATCTCTACTTTCAATTACGAAATCCAATTAACCTAAGTCGCATAGTCAGTTACAGAAATTGATTTATCAAGGCTTTCCTACTGTGGTCCCAAAATTTACCCTAATTACCCAATTATTGCAAGGTTTACAGCAATGAAGCACCAGTAATTGACGAAATTGCTATCAAAGGAGAGCAATTTTACCTTATTTTCTGTGAATTTCAAGCGGCTTTCGCACTTTTGTAGTTGAAGAAGATGATGAAGAAACCCTCCTGAGCTTATCTTCTCCAACGTTGACACCACCCTACACTCCACTTCTCAGCCAAGATCTCCTTTGGTTCAAAAGCGAAATCAATGAAGGTTCAGAAAGAATTCAATGCAGAAGGTTGCTGCGAATTCAATGAAGAAAGAAGTTTCGTGTTTTGCTGGGTGAAAATTGAAGTTCAAGCCAATTTGTGGGACCCACGTTAAATTTCCGTGACGGAAATCGTTAACTGGTGTTAACTTCCAACTTTTATATTTTTGGGAGGTGTTAAAATAAAAGTTTTTTTTTGGGGGGTGATTTTTTTTATGGATTTAATCGAACATTTTGATCAACATAATAATTATTAGTCATTATTTGCTTACTAGAAAGAAAATCGTCACAAAAGCACATCACTTCCTAACTAATTTAATTTATATCAATGATATATTTAAAATTTGACATATAGATTAAAAATTTATCTTAAAATTCATCGCACGGGCATAAAACTAGTAAGTAAAATATAAAGATAAACTTTTGGCTAGGTCACGAGATAATGACACTTGTCGTTTCAACTTTTCGCCAATTGTCACATCACGTAGGAACAATCAAATAGTAGTATGACACGTAGGATTTAATTGGATACATTTTTTATGAATAAAAAAGTATAGATTTTGTACAATAAAAAAAATTAGTTTAGAGATTTTATTTTCAATAAAATTTTGATAGATTTATAGGATAAAATTGTTGGTTCAGGGTTTTAATTCCACTAAAATACCTATATTTACAGGTATAAAATAAATTATAAGCCATAGATCACGAAACAGTGTGTAGACACCCAAATGTGTCTCCCCAAAACCAAACCCAGTGATGAATACCTTTTGCGTCATTTGATTATTGAACGAAGTTAAAGTGTGTAAAGTCTAACGATGAGGACGTTTTTATTAAAATGTTTCTCTTTCTGTTTTCAAATATATTTCTTTTCTTACCCTATTTATAAAAATAGCCAGTCCAATTTGGTTTGGTTCATGATAAGGGTCCAAAAATTGTGTACTTGGATTGGGCTCGAAAAAAGCTTTCCAATGATATATTATAAGCCCAATTTCGATGAATTATGAGGAAGTTATGGATTAATTAAATTAAATTAGGCCCAATGATGTAGAGGAGGGCCTATTAATTATTATTCCTAAAGTGATTAGGATTGATTTTAATCTTTCTAAGAATATCTAGAAGGTTCTATTTAGTTCTATTAAGATTAATATTGATAATTATATTTTTAAAAGATGTTTTATTTTGAATAAAATATATTACATCTGATTTTAAATCTGCTTGGACGCAGAGTTACCTGTAATCAGTTTAGAAGGTGATTCTGCGTGTAAAAGTCATTGTACTTTTGAACCAGCGCGAGACGATAGAGTCGTCGCCTGGCGCTGACCTTCGTCGCCTGGCGCTGACCTTCCTCGTCTGGCGATGAGCCTGTCGTCTGGCGATGAGCCTGTCGTCTGGCGTTGACTCATGTCGTTGGCGACAGGAGGTATTTTATTCCGAATATGATTTTATTCGATCCTGTGCTATTTTTCCTATAAATAGGGGTCGTATCTCCCTGATTTCAAATCATCAACATCTACAATCTCTCTATTCTCTCTCTCTCTAAAAGCTAGAAGCTCTCTCTCTTCTTTTTCTAAACCTTGAAAGGAATGGTTTCCTTCGAACAAGTGTACTATTCCGTTAGTGGGTTCAGAATTATTAGAAAACTAATATATTTAGTAAGGTCAAGTGATCGGAACGCCTGGGTGGAGGCCGCTTCCGATCAGTAATATTAATGCATAATTAATATTATAGCCTAATTTTGACTGAACCTTTTGGATCACGCCCAAGCAACTAACAAACCGAAGCAACTAATTAATTATGAATTAATTAATAAGTCAACTGAGTAATTAAAATTTAGACGTCGGGAATTCGAGCTTAGTGCGTCAAAACCGAATGTTGGAAGTCGAGTCGAAAAATAGTAAAAGACGAGACATGGAAATAATAATAAATCAACAAAGACCAAATACCCCTAGCATCGGAAAGCCCTGAGCAAACCTAGTGCTAGGGGCATATGACCTAGCATGGTGGCCAGCATATGCACCAAGCCGAGCCTAGGCTGGCTGGTGCATGCTAGCGCACCAATGCTAGCGCACTAATGCTAGCATCGCAAGGCTAGCCGCGCCAATGCTGGGCCAAGGCGCGCAAGGATGGTGCCCCATGGCAAAACGAGGCTATGGCACGCAAAACGAGGCAACACATCACTTGGCTAGCCGGGCTGCATAGCAGCCCGCATGTGGCCGCCTAGGATGGTGCCCCGTGCTTGCGCACGAGCCCATGCGTGGCTGCTGCTTGCTGCCAGCAGCATGGCGCGCCAACAAGTACCAAGCAGCAGCACAGCGCAGCAGCAGCATGGTGCTGTGCATGCTGGCTTGCGTGGCTAGCCACGGCTGGTGCAAGCACGAGCTCATGGTGCATCGCTTGGGACTTGGTGCATGCGTCGTGTAATTAGGGTTATGCGTAGATGTTGTTTGCGAAGCAATGTAGTGCAATGAGTTCGTACAACATGGCCATTAAGGGCCACGTTATTGATGTGTGAAAGTTCGCTGATGTGGGCGGTGTAACGCTTAGCGACATCGGGCCCACTCCCTCATTCATTGCGCATCAAACGGTTGTGTGAAATGTGAGCACTCCATGTCTTAGTGCTAGGCACTTAGACACTTTGGACTACGTAATTTTTGCCTAAATTGTCATTTTAATTATTTTATTAATATAATTTAGTTTTTATTATTTTAATAAATTTTGGAGGCTAGGTCTCGGCTTTGAGCGGCATTGGCAAAATTTATTTTGACAAATTTTGGGTTTTACCGGCTTAATTAATTGGATTAATTAAGTTGGATGTGGAATTTAGTGGAAGCTTCAAATGTTAATTGCGATTATTTACATAACCGGTTAAAACAACTTTGACTAGTTTTAATTAGGCGTGTTAATTGGATTAACCACCTAGATTAGTTGCTAGTTCACGTGTGTTTATGCATTGTTACTTGTTTATCGTTGTAAAATGCATGGGCCATTCACAAATAGTGAAGTGATGAATGGAATGTATATTCTCTCACAGGTTTTATGAAATGGCAACTAGTGGGGCCCGATTAGGATAGAAAATACGAACTGCGATTCGTGATGTATTTTTGTAAATCTAATTACGGTCTGCGAACCGTTGAGTATTTTTGTACTTTAATATTTAGATTAGTCCTAATCGTAGATACTAGTAGTTGCATTTAATTATGGTCAAGTCTTGAAGATGGAGGTTCTTGGAAGACGTAGCCATGAAGTTGGAAGAAGACCTTTTGAAGATTTGAAGATCTCAAGGGGTCATGCTAGTTGCCAAATGCATCTATATTTATGTTTTTCGATATATATATATGTATATGTATGTTTGTATATATATATATATATATATGTATATATATATATATATATATATATATATATATATATATATATATATATATATACAAACATACATATACATATATATATGTATATATATATATATATATATATAATATATAAAAAAAAAAAAATAAAATATATATATATATATGTATATGTATGTTTATGTATATGAATTATATGTTAGATGCATGTTTAGGATTTCGAATGTTGTGATGATTAATTAAGTTCACTTAAATCAACCAACATAGAAACCCTAGGTCCCTAAATATTGAGTAAAACTTGTCATTCCAAAACAACACTTACCAACCGAACGAGGGTAGTGGTGGGCTACGCCAAAGCGAGGCATCACTACCTCTCCTAGGAGCGTAAGGCATACCGGGTATGCAAGTTGGTTTTGGTTGTACTCAACGATATGAGTGATGGAGTCCTAACATGTCGTGGCAAAGTGAATGAATTGTTGAGAGAGCATTAGATGCGATGATTTATTCAACCAAGAGTGGCTTGGAGCCATTAGAAAAGCGTTGCTTACCTCAGGAGATTGAGTGTTAAGACAAGCCAAAGCATGGTTAACCACTCTTTGTTTCTTCGGATCTTGGAATCGACTTATTCTCACCCAAAATGTGGACAACTTTAAATGTGTGAATAAGACGCTTTAAATAAGTTTGATTTAAATGCATGAATTCAATCTTATTTAAATATCATGAATGGTTTTTTTTTTCAAATTCTTTCAATTGTAGAATCATGTCTTCAAATAACTCAAACAACCAATTCTCATTACACTCAATTCTCGACACGGAGAAGTTGAGTGGGCCAAATGTTCTTGATTGGCAAAGGAATTTGCGAATTTTTCTCATGCAAGAGCAAAAGGAATATGTCCTTGATGAGGAAATGCCCGAGGCTCCCAATGAGGAGGTGACTCAGGCTGCCCTAAATCGATGGCAAAGTGCCAATCGAGATGTCAAATGCATCATGTTGGCCACAATGTCTCCTGAGCTCCAAAAGACTTTCTTTGAGAAGGAGACAACTTTTGAGATCATTTCTGAACTGCAGAATATGTTTCAAGAGCAAGCCCGAACTGAAAGGTTTGAAACCCACAGGCAGATCCTTGAGAGCAAGCTCAAGAAAGGAGAGCCATTTAGCCCACATGTACTCAAAATGATAGGATTGTTTGAGAACATGGGAAGGATTGATGCGGGGTATTCAACCGAGATGGCAATTGGCATCATTCTCCACTCGCTGCACAAAGGCTATGATAAGCTCAAGATGAACTATAACATGCACATCATGGAAAAAACCCTCACCGAGCTTCATGGTATGATGAAGCAAGCAAAGCAAACGCTCAAGGATGAGGGGAAGCATGATATGCTCATGATTAAAAAGGGCAAGCCGTTCAAATTCTCAGGCAAGAAGAAGAAAGGCTTTAAGGGGAAGAGCAAGAGGAAAACCTTTCCGCCTAAGTCTAAAGCTACCAAGGATAACAAAGAAAAGAAGGTAGCATCTTCTAAATCTGATTCCGAATGTTTCTACTGTAAGAAGAAGGGACATTGGAAGAGAGATTGCCTCAAGTTCAAGGAAGATAAGAAGAACGGAACCGTTACATCTGAATCAGGTATATTCGTTATAGACTTTAACTTAACTAGCTTAGCATCATGGGTATTAGATACCGGATGTGGCTCACACCTTTGTTCCGATTCTCAGGGACTAAGGAACGCTAGAAGGCTAGAGAAGGGAAAGGTTGAACTCCGAGTCGGCAATGGAGCCAGAATTAGTGTCGTATCCGTAGGAACTCTCTGTTTGTCTTTGCCCACCGGGCAGCCAATTGACCAGATTGGTAAATAAAAAAGACCTCTAGTGACAATTTGGTAAAAAAAAAACTTACTCTGGCGACAGTTTGGTTAAAAAAACTAAAAATATGCGACAATTTGGTAAAAATAATATACTCCGGCGACATTTAGACCAAAAAATCTATTTTTTCCCGGCAAACTCTTTAAAAATCCTATTTTAATTTGTTTTTGTGTTCTTAAATTTATTTTTTCCATTTAAAATTTTGAATTTACATGTCATCCCTTTTTATTTCCAACCTCTTTTTAAAAAAATTTCATTGATAAGAGGTATGAAACTTAAGTGAAAATTGATACTTAACGTTTTTTTTTTCTTCAAATTGTTATTTCCGTAAAAAAGGGTTGGTAAAATAACAAGAAAAACGAACTATATTAAGTATTCGCGAGTAATTTATCAGAAATTTTTGTATTTTTTGGTTAATTGTCGCCTGAGATTATTTTATTTACCAAATTGTCGTTTAAGGTTAGTTTTTTTTTTTACCAAATTTTCACCGGAGTAAGTTTTTTTTTACCAAATTGTCACCGGAGTAAGTTTTTTTTACCAAATTGTCTCTAAGGGTCTTTTTATTTACCAATGTGGTCAATTGTCCCTGTTTTGGAACTAGATAATGTTTATTATGTTCCTAACATTACCAAAAACATCATTTCAATTTCGGCGTTGGATGCCAAGGGTTTTGAATTCCGAGTAAAAGACAATGAATGTTCGTTTTATCTCGATAATGTTTTATATGGTATTGCACATTCTGAAAATGTTCTTTATGTGCTTGATTTAGACAAAAAAAGTTTATAATGTGAATAATAGTAACAAAAGAGCTAAGACCATGGAGTCAAACCAAACTTACTTGTGGCATTGTCGTCTTGACCATATTAACACCAAACGTAATAAGAGACTTCTATAGGAAGGTGTTGTTGACTCTTTCGATTTAGAATCTTTTGAGAATTGAGAAGGATGTTTATTAGGCAAGATGATTAAGTAGCCATTCTCCAAATAGGGAGAAAGGGCAGGAGACTTATTAGGTCTAATACACATTGATGTATGTGGACCAATGAGCTCCACCACAAGAAATGGATACCGATATTTTATCACCTTCACGGATGACTATAGTAGATATGGTTATGTCTACCTAATGTCGCATATATCTGAATCGTTTGAAAAGTTCAAAGAATTTCAGAGTGAAGTTGAAAATCAGCTTGGCAAGAAAATCAAAGCCCTTCGATCGGATCAAGGTGGTGAATACTTGAGCCAAGAATTTGATGACCATCTAAAAGAAAAGGATATACTTTCAAAATTGACACCTTCAGGAAATCCATAATGGAACCGAGTATCCGAAAGGAGAAATCGGACCTTTTTAGACATGTTACGATCTACAATGGCTCTTAGTAATCTTCCTATCTCTTTCTGGGGACACGCACTTCTAACTACGACACTAACACTGAACTGTGCACCATCAAAAGCTGTAGAAAAGACTACATATGAATTATGGACAAAGAAACCTCCTAGGTTGTCTTTTCTAAAGATATGGGGATGTGAAGTGTAGACACCGATTCGTGTCTCCCCAAAACCAAACCCAGTGATGAGTACCTTTCACGACGAATCATAATCAAAAGAAACGAAATTGTGGAAAGGTCTAGTGTTGCGGATAGTTTTTATTTCTTTTCTCTTCTCTTTGTTTTTGAAGACTTATTTTAAGAAAACAGCCAATCCAGTTTTCTTGGTACATGATATGGGTCCAATAGTAGTGTAGTTGAATGGGGCTTGCAAAGACCTTTCTAACGATATATTATAAGCCTAATTCCGATGAATACTGAGGAAGTTATGACCAATTTACTAAACTGGGCCCGGTTTGAGCTTTATGTACGGCCCAATGATCTTGGGGAGGGCCTAATATGATTTATCATTCCTAATGCAATTAGAAATGGTTTTAGTCTTCTAGATTCTTCTAGAAGGGTCTTTTCATTCCTAATTCAATTAGCATTGATAAATTGACTTTTGTTGACTTTTCAGAGTTTTAATCAAAATCATATAGCATTTTCGAAGAAATTATACTATTTTATCCTCTAGTACGGTAAACTTATCGGATTTTCGAAAATGCGTTGGTATAAGTCTTGGCGCCTAACCCCAGGCCTTGGCGCCTAGAACCAGGCCTAGCGCCTGGCTCTAACGCTGGTGCCTGGCGCCAACTAGCCAGGGTTGGCGCCAGCTCTGTTTCCTGAGCGTCAGACTCTGTTTTGTTAAATTATCTTTTTTGGCTGATTTTCTCTATAAATATCGTATTAAAAACTCCATTTTGATTCATCATCTACATCTATCATTCACCAATTCTCACCAATCGGTTTTCAATCATCAACAATTATAAATTCTTTAGCATTCTCTAAATCATTCATTTCTCTTAAAACATTCAATTCTTTCTTTCTTACTTTGCTTTTTTATACAAAATTCCGCATTCACAAGATCTAGAAACACCTAGCCATATTCGAAGTTGCCTTCGCCCTAGACGTGAGAGGTTTTAATTTCTGAGGGTTTGGTCCCAAATCTCTCTTTCAATTATTTAATTTAATTGTTTGTTTTATTATTTTCCTTGAAGTTACTAACGTGTGTATTTTGTTATTAGAAAGAGGTACGAGGCATCAAAGTAAATACTTTAATTGATTAATTGATATTATGATGTAGATATTATGTTTATATTGTTATTATGATATTCCTAGTATCATGTTTAGGAAAAAGGTTATAATATCAAATATGCTTAATATGATTGTTGTGATGCTTCCTATGTTCTTCCTAATATTTATTCATGTTAGTATCATGTTAAGGTTAAAGATTTGATTTTTATTGCTTAGTGACATGCTAGGGTTTGTTATTAATCTTGTTAGTATCATGCCTAGGATCTTGCTATTATTATTATGCTTTAATATTAACATGAACATGATTATGATTATAATTATTATAATTTATGATGATTATGAATGTTATTTTTATTATTATGATTATGATTATTATGATTATTATTGTCTTGATGATGATTATAATTTTATCATGATGATTTTTATAATTATTTATTATTCATGATGATTATTTATTATGTTGCGTGATTATTTATTGTTATTGCTTGAGCACACCTTTTATGCATGTTTAAAGGGAATTGGTACTTGTAATCACGCTTAATAAGATATTTAATAATCTTGTTAGGGTTAATTTGATTATAATTTCAAGTGATCTCCAATAATATGTTTGTTTGTGCATTAATATTCAACCAACATAGATTAAACAGGTTTAGAGTTAATCCTATTGATTGCATGTTAGTCAGAAAGCGCACATGAATACGATCAGAATAAAGTAGAGGCCTACTATTAGGGCAGGTTCAATCTCTTTTAGGTTGGATTTGTACCTTCATTCTCGAACCCTTATTTGGTTCTAGACCTTATGGAGTTGACGATCTCTTGGATCGTTAAGGGGTGTAACCTTCACCCTGTGAACGGTTTACAAGTTCCTAAAAAACTTGTTGGCGACTCTTTTGCTCTATCTTCTTCCCTTTTGGACGCCACCGTACTTTAGTGTATGATCACAGTGGGGTTCAAGCTAGTGGGATTTTAAAGGCTTGAAATTATTCCCTACAGTTTTTGGCGACTCCACTGGGGAGGATTTCTATTTTAATTCCTGAATTTGTTTCGACAATGTTTTAGAATGAGTGGATGAGACTCCAAAAGTTCTAAGTATTTCATGTGCATAATTTTGATTAACATTATTGTCATATGCATAAAAAAGATCTCATTGCAAAGACCATCTGTAATTAGTAGGATTTTACACATAGGAAATTTGAGAAATATCTTTCACAACTAGGACTGAAATAACACCGCGCGAAACTGGAAAATTTTATCGAGCACAGAAAGCTGATGAGGCATGTGGGAAGTAGCGTCAGGGGCCAGAGCTTGGCGCCAAAATTTTAGTCGTTGCGCCAGACGCCAATATTGGCGCCAGGCGCTACAGTTAAAAGCTGGCGCCAGTCTCTGTTTGCTGGCGCCAATTTCCCCCAATACCGAGCCGGAAATATGTGTTCTAATTTCGACCGGTTTTTCGTATTGTTTGCTCGATCCTACTTCCTGATTGAATTTTTTCTCATTTTTCTGAAACCCATATGTGTTCTACATATGGACATAACCCTCTGGGAATTCATGCTCCATCTACCCGATTGAACGCTCCGTGCAACAAAGGGTACATCCGAGATGTTGAATTCACCAAACCATGGAAGCGAGTTTTTTCTAAAAACTCGCGGTGTCCCATCCACTTGCGCCAACCCTTCACGGTTAGGCTTCCGCGCGGTGCATCCGGACAATTAACCATGGACCCTCTATTGACTAAACCATATCCCGAACTTTAGAGAACTAGAGCCATGGTTAGGTTGCGAACTCATTGCATCATATTGTGCCTACTTGACTAACTGTGCATTATTTGTTGTGCATATATATTCTATGTTTCTCTTAACCGTTTGTTGACTTGTGTTGAGACTAAATAAATTAATGACTTAAAGAACTTTGCCTATGTAATTAATTAATTAATTAGAGTCAATAAATTCTAATATTTTAATCGGAATTGACCTAGTACGACTTTAGGCATACCCCAATTGACTAATAACACCGAAAACAGTCCCAGATCGAAGCTCCAATATTGGCGCCAAGGTATGAGCTGTAGCGCCACACTATGGAGTGTAGCGCCTGACGACAGCTATGTTGTCTGGCGCCAAGCTCCAATGTGTAACGCCAGTCCTGTCGTTTGGCCGACAGTTCGGATTATTGGTCGAGTCATCACCTAGGGTCTAATTAACCAGTTTGCTAATTAATTAGGTTAATTTTCGATGTCAATAACACCTTGTCGAGTCATTAATCGAGTCTTAGTCACATAGTCTAGCCACATGGTCATGACACGAGTCTCAACATGTCACCTACACTCACTAGTCTTAGCACACACTTTGAGTATACGTCACCTTGACCATGTCTTAGGTTCATGCATGAGTTGGTCTTTCCGTCATTTGAGTTGGGGGTACATTCTACTCCTAATTCTTCATATCCCTCCATCTAAATCTTCTTTCACATTCTATTCCAATTTTTCTTCACTTCCTCCATCCATCGCATGTTGAATAAAGTTTGAGTCAAATAATTAACAATAAGTATCCCCAAATTCCTTTTCCACAGTACTTGGTCAAGGAGAGAAGGGCGATTAATCAAGGACAACCTCTTTATTCAGGAAGGCTAAGAAGATAATGGCAACTCAAGAAGAAGTCAATGATCTTAAGAACCAACTGGCTACCGTGACTGAAACACTGAAGCTTCTCGCACTCAAGGTTGATGATCTCGTGAAGCAACAACAAATAAACCTCATGCAAGAAAGTTTGAGGAAGCTATCTAATGACTATAAATTTCAGGGCATGAGTTCACAAAGGGTCTCGCTGGACAAGGAACTTCTTCCACATAAGTTCAACGCCACTGACATCCCTAAATTCAAGGCAGCAGATAATCCTTACTTTCATCTAAGAGCTTTCGAAACTATAATGAACATTAAGGGCATCGATAAGAAGGTCTTCCCTTCTCTGTTCTCACTATCTCTTGAAACTGTTTGCCAACAATTGTACTTCTCCCTCGACAAGGAGAAAACCTCTACCTGGGATTTGATAGTAAACGCTTTCGTTGATAGATACAAGTGCAATATTCAAGTTGAAACCAATCATAGAAAACTTGAAATGCTAAGACAAAAAGAGAATGAAGGTTTCACTTCTCTCTTTAATAAATGAAGGGAAACTTCCGCCAAGATGATTGAGGTCCCCACCAAAAAGGAGTCTGTGAGGATGTTTATCAAGAATCTTCAAGAGAAGTATTCGAAGCATTTGAAATATCAACACAATTTGAATACTTTCAAGGCCGTCTATGACATAGGTATCGAGATCGAAGACGACCTCGCAAAGCAAAAAGCTACTAACAATAGTAACCACGGTGGCTGGAAAGGAAAGAAGAACGACAATCCTTCTTCTTCCGAAAACGCCCACTCTAGTAATAATGTTAGTACCTTTGACCATAATGATGTCTTAGCCACGGACAATCAAGGATCTAAAAGGAAACCCAGGCGAGAGTTCACATCCATTGGAATGACTTACGATGTTGCTTTCGATCGTCTCTATGATCGAGGATTAATCAAATCTATTGGCCCTACCGAGGATCCAACACCAGAAAATCGATCTTCGAGATGGAATCCAAACTCCTATTTCAAGTACCATCGAGGACGCGGTCATACTACTGATGAATGCTATAGGTTTCAAAACCTCATTCAAGATCTCATAGAGGCAAATAAGATCACATTGCCTCTAGCTAGCGAGAAGACTGGATGATGTCGGAGCAAACAACACAAGACAGAGGCGAGCTTCAACGACAAGATTTCATGACCTCTTTTTCTATTTCTTTTTCATTTTTTCCTTCCCCAACAAGTCTAGCATAGGCACCTTTCCTTTCCCTTAGATTATTTTTGTAGATTCTTTATTTCTTTTCTTTTAATAAAATGAGCATTTATTTCCTTGCATATGATCATTGCATTGCATTAAAAAAAAATATCCATGTCTAATTAAGCACAAGGTATACCAATGATTTTAGGCACCCCTTGTAGCCACATCATATCTCCTTTCACCTTCCAAATTTACAATCTTTTCTTCATAAACCACTTTGAGCCTCGTCTAACGATAGACCCTTATTTTTTCAACCTACATCTACCTAACCTTGGGATGGGATGGTGTGTAACTTATGCAATTCTAAAAAAAGAGCTTGAGTGAATTCAGAAGATTAAAATAGCAAAAATAAGCAAAAGCAAAAAATAAATAAAAGTGTACAAAAGGGCAAGTGTTCCAATGTCTTTGATATAAAAATATCTTCGTTAAGAACACGTCTCAAATTGCGTCTCTTATCGAGTGCTCGGTACCGTGCCTGAGAAACATGAATGCCAAGTGAGTGATAGACCGCATGATCGGGATTGCCCACGCTTATAAAAGTAAAATAGATGCTAAAGCAAAAGATAAAAGTGAGCTAAAAATGAGTAGAAACTCAAGCATAAAAATATAAAGATTCGAAAGTAAGGTTGCACACCTTGGGGGCTTATCTAGGATCTTGAGCCTTTATCCCCTTCTTCTTCAAACCTTTAGCCTAACCACGTTACAACCCTTAAAAAGACCTTTTTGAGGTATACACACTTGTGCGAGGTTCGGCTAGAGCTACGTTCGGCCTGATTCCTAACGAATACGTAGGCAACCTCACATCGAGGTGCGGCCGTAATAAACATGCATTCATATTCACATTCACACACTTGCACCATGATCATATCAAGGGATCTCCAATGTTCATCCCTATTCATTTAGATCTAGACTTGGGGGCGTGATCCTTATATCATTAGCTTACCTAGCCTAAGAGGCACCACCGTTTGACTCTTTTTAACAAATAATATTTTTCCACACACTTAGCTCTTGCGGCCTAACTTTAGTGTCACTTTCACACACTGCACACATACATGACCAAATATATCTCTCTTAGGAACCCTTTGTCATGAAACCTTAACATAACGATGAAGCATGCCTTGTCACATCACTCATCACCTCAAAATATGAAGTGCTTAGCCTCCGTGCCTAAGTTACCTAAATGCTTTCATCATTGAGTCAACAGTTGAGATAGCCTAGGATGGATTAATCCTTGCACCTTGAGAGATAGTATCAAACAACATTTGATTAAGCTCATTCAACATGCATCTTCAAACTTTCGATTCTTTTTTCGCGTCTTTTTTTTTCGGGAGAAAGTCGGTACCCTCCACAAAAATGACGGAAATTTTTTGCGTTTTTGCATTTTCGAGTCGCACGATCACATTACAATGCATATACGGGTCACGAGTCACACATGTCATTTTACTTTGAGTCGAGTCAACCTCGAGTCAATCACAGCGAGTCAAGTTTATGCCTTGAGACGTGTCAAGTCGATAAGTCAAGCAATGCTAAACCTTAGGTCAACCCTAAGATAATTAAAAAGATTGGCAAAGTTCTTTAGTAAAAAATAAATACAGGTGCAGCAGAATAGGGAAGACCCTACTCCAATTCTTGGCTCCAGAGATATTTCAGCAACAACAAAGCTCGAAGCCTCTCAAAAAGGTGATTACGATCTCATACAACGATTTCGGGTTCCTTGGTACGCCAGTTAGCCCCTATAGGAAATTTGACATGATTAAGTAGTCAGTTTGATTACAATCGCAATAAGTGATTGACCTGATGAAAGATCGTCTCACTTAGCTTAAGCGCCTAAGTATTGGCTCATTACAAGCACCAAAGCATCGGTTCAAAAGCAAGCACTCAAAAGACAATATTTCCAAATATGGATTGTCGCGCATTCTTATTAAATGACAAAGTTTTCCAAAAATTGGATTATCATCCCCAACTGACAATATTTCCAAAAATGGATTGTCGTGCATCTTCTTCAACGACGATTTTTCCAAGATTAGATTGTCATCTCTGGCAAAGTTTCCAAGCGTGGATTGTCGTGCTCCTTCTTTGTTGGCAAATTTTTTCAAGTTCGGATTGTCATAAATTCGTCGGCTCAATGGCAAGTTTTCCGATATTGGATTGTCATGCACCTAGTTCCCTACGGCAAAATTTCCCAAAGGATTGTTGTAGGTCTCTATTCATCATAAATTTCGGCAAAGGTTCCTCAACGTGGATTGTCATTCATTTCAGTAAGTGGCAAATTTTGTCGAAGTGGATTGTCGGTTGACTCTTTTTTGCAAATGTTCCAAGACGCGGATTGTCAATTGTGGCAATATTTCCCCAAAAGGATTGTCGCATAGCGTTTGGCAAATTTCCAAGGTGGATTTCTTTCAAGAGTTATATTCCAAGATGTGGATTGTCGATCGTAGCAAAGTCTTATGAAAGATTGTTACGAAGCATTGGTAACTTTTCCAAAGATTGGATTTTGACAAATTTTCCGAGATACGGATTGTCGCTTCATCGTGGCAACATTTCCAAGGATGGATTGTTACGAAGCATTGACAACTTTCCCTAAATCGGATTGTCATACATCATACAAGAGTTGTGTTGGCAACTATTCCCAAAGAAAAGAGGATTGCCATCACGACAAAAGCACCGACATACTGGTTCAAAGCAACAGAAACGCCGACGTACAGGCATAGCGGGAGAAAAGTTCAGGCGAACTTCTAAAGATCGACAGGCGTGGATCTTCGGTAATTTCCCTTGGGAA
The DNA here is from genome assembly GCF_001683475.1 of Chenopodium quinoa. Taxonomy (NCBI): domain Eukaryota; kingdom Viridiplantae; phylum Streptophyta; class Magnoliopsida; order Caryophyllales; family Amaranthaceae; genus Chenopodium; species Chenopodium quinoa. The sequence goes on from NW_018745082.1 coordinate 1,853,360, forward strand.
ATTGTCGCATCAAACGAAGGTGACTTCAAGAGAAGATATCTTCGACAGCGTTCCCTAGCTTGTGGAGAGTTGTCACAAACAACTTGAGGTAATTTCGGGCGAAGTTGTCTCCGATCATATTTCCTTAGGCATGAAGGATGATCATAATGCGGATGAGGATTGTTTCAAGAGAAATAGTCTTCGATGGTATTCCCTAGGATGTGGAATATTATCAATACGGATGAGGATTATTTCAAGAGAAATAATCTTCGATGGTATTCCCGAGGATGTGGAATATTATCATTGCGGAGGAGGACCGTTTCAGGCGAAGCAATCTTCCAAATTTGGAAACAGTTACAGGCATAGCGGTTTTCAAGAGGGATGAAATTCTCTAGCTTGAAGAAGGTCATCAAAAACAACAGTGAAGCCGCAACAATCGATTACTTTCAGAGACGTGTGCTCGACGGTGCAAGATACGCGTTTCTTAACTCTTTTGTCTATTTAACTAATGCTAGTTTTGCAGGTATCGGCGTTGCAAGATTGATTTAGGATCGCAGAACGTTCTGAATCATTCTCCGTCCCTATCGATACTTTGACTTTTGTTTTTGAAACTTGCGTTTCTCCAAACTCAGTCAAAGTGGGGGCTTCTGTAGACACCCAGTTGTGTCTCCCCAAAACCAAACCCAGTGATGAGTACCTTTCACGTCAAATCATAATCGAATGAATGAAAGTGTGGAAAGGTCTAGTGTTGCGGATAGTTTTTATTTCTTTTCTCTTCTCTCTATTTTTGAAAACTTATTTTAAGAAAACAGCCAATCCAGTTTGGTTGGTCCATGATATGGGTCCAATAGTAGTGTAGTTGGATGGGGCTTGCAAAGACCTTTCTAACGATTTATTATAAGCCCAATTCCGATGAATATTGAGGAAGTTATGACCAATTTACTAAACTGGGCCCGGTTTGAGCTTTATGTACGGCCCAATGATCTTGGGGAGGGCCTAATATGATTTATCATTCCTAATGCAATTAGGAATGGTTTTAGTCTTCTAGATTCTTCTAGAAGGTTCTTTTCATTCCTAATTCAATTAGCATTGATAAATTGACTTTTGTTGACTTTTCAAAGTTTTAATCAAAATCAAATAGCATTTTCGAAGAAATTATAATATTTTATCCTCCAGTACGGTAAACTTATCGGATTTTCGAAAACGCGTTGGTATAAGGCTTGGCGCCTAACCCCAGACCTTGGCGCTTGGAACCAGGCCTGGTGCCTGGCGCTAGCCATTGGCGCCTGGCGCTAAGGCTGGTGCCTGGCGCCAGCTAGCCAGGGTTGGCGCCAGCTCTGTTTCCTGAGCGTCAGACTCTGTTTTATTAAATTATCTTTTTTGGCTGATTTTCTCTATAAATATCGTATTAAAAACTCCGTTTTGATTCATTATCTACATCTATCATTCACTAATTCTCACCAATCGGTTTTCAATCATCAACAATCATTAATTCTTTAGCATTCTATAAATCATTCATCTCTCTTAAAACATTCAATTCTTTCTTTCTTACTTTGCTTTTTTTATAAAAAATTCCGCATTCACAAGATCTAGAAACACTTAGCCATATTCGAAGTTGCCTTCGCCCTAGACGTGAGAGGTTTTAATTTCTGAGGGTTTGGTCCCAAATCTCTCTTTCAATTATTTAATTTAATTGTTTGTTTTATTATTTTCCTTGAAGTTACTAACGTGTGTATTTTGTTATTAGAAAGAGGTACGAGGCATCAAAGTAAGTACTTTAATTGATTAATTGATATTATGATGTAGATATCATGTTTATATTGTTATTATGATATTCCTAGTATCATGTTTAGGGAAAAGGTTATAATATCAAATATGCTTCATATGATTGTTGTGATGCTTCCTATGTTTTTCCTAATATTTATTCATGTTAGGGTTAAAGATTTGATTTTTATTGCATAGTGACATGCTAGGGTTTGTTATTAATCTTGTTAGTATCATGCCTAGGATCTTGCTATTATTATTATGCTTTAATATTAACATGAACATGATTATGATTATAATTATTATAATTTATGATGATTATGAATGATATTATTATTATTATTTATTATGATTATTATGATTATTGCTGTCTTGATGATGATTATAATTTTATCATGATGATTTTTATAATTATTTATTATTCATGATGATTATTTATTATGTTGCTTGATTATTTATTGTTATTGCTTGATCACGCCTTTTATGCATGTTTAAAGGGAATTGGTACTTGTAATCACGCTTAATAAGATATTTAATAATCTTGTTAGGGTTAATTTGATTATAATTTCAAGTGATCGCCAATAATATGTTTGTTTGTGCATTAATATTCAACTAACATAGATTAAACAGGTTTAGGGTTAATCCTATTGATTGCATGTTAGTCAGAAAGCGCACATGAATACGATCAGAATAAAGTAGAGGCCTATTATTAGGGAAGGTTCAATCTCTTTTAGGTTGGATTTGTACCTTCATCCCTGAACCCTTATTTGGTTCTAGACCTTATGGAGTTGACGATCTCTTGGATCGTTAAGGGGTGTAACCTTCACCCTGTGAACGGTTTACAAGTTCCTAAAAAACTTGTTGGCGACTCTTTTGCTCTATCTTCTTCCCTTTTGGACGCCACCAAACTTTAGTGTATGATCACAGTGGGGTTCAAGCTAGTGGGATTTTAAAGGCTTGTAATTATTCCCTACATGAATCATATGTCAAGAAATAAAATTTCTGACAAACTTCATCCCAAATCTGATAAGGTTTACTTTGTGGGCTACCCAAAAGAAACCAAAGGGTATTACTTCTACAACAAATTGGAGAACAAAGTGTTTGTTGCTCGCAATGATGTCTTTTTGGAGAAGGAACACCTTTCCAAAATGACAAGTGGGAGGAAAATCGAACTCGAAGAAGTTCGTGAGGATGAGCAACAAAATCAGAATGACAGTCAAAGTGCTCAAACAGCATCTGTTGACGCAGCTCAAAATGATCAAAATGTGCAAAGTCAAACCGACAATGCAAATGCTCAATCCAATGCCCAACGTAGGTCTCAGAGGCCGAGATCTCAACCTGATAGATATCTTGGTTTAGTATTAACCGAGATCTCAGAGGACATCTTGATTATGGATGGAGATGAACCGGTAACCTACAAGCAAGCGATGGCAAGCACCGGCTCTGCTAAATGACATGAAGCCATGAGATCTAAAATGAATTCCATGTTTAAAAATCAAGTATGGGACTTGGTTGACTTACCCGAAGGTTATACACCTATCGGTTGTAAGTGGATTTTCAAGATGAAATCCGATAAAGATGGAAACGTATTCATTTATAAAGCTAGATTGGTGGCAAAAGGTTACAGACAAGTTCATGGTATTGATTACGATGAAACCTTTTCACCAGTCGCAATGCTTAAATCCGTTCGGATCCTCCTAGCGATTGCTACATATTATAACTATGAAATATGGCAGATGGATGTCAAAACTGCCTTCTCATATGGTATTTTGGATGAAACTGTGTACATGACACAGCTTGAAGGTTTTGTCGACCAAAACAATGCTGGGAAGGTTTGTAAGCTTAAGAAGTCCATTTATGGACTAAAGAAAGCTAGCAGAAGTTGGAATCTGCGATTCAATGAAGCCATCGGGAAGTTTGGATTTATCAAGAATCAAGATTAATCTTGTGTTTACAAGAAGGTCAGTGAGAGTGACATCGCCTTCTTAGTCTTATATATCGATGATTTATTGCTTATTGGAAACAACATTCCATTGTTAGAGTCTGTAAAGGCCTGGCTTGGAAAATGCTTCTCAATGAAAGACTTAGGAGAGGCTTGGTACATACTAGGCATCAAGATCTATAGGGATAGATAAAAAAGGATGATTAGATTGAGTCTAAGTAATTATTTTGATAAGGTACTTGCTCGATTTAGCATGGAGGAGGCCAAGAGAGGTCACCTGCCAATGTCACATGGCATAACCCTGAGCAAGAAGCAATGTCCACAAACACCTAATGAACGGGAAAGAATGAATCTGATTCCATATGCTTTGCTTATTGGATCGATCATGTATGCCATGATATGTACTAGGCCAGATGTATCGTATGTGTAGACACCCATTTGTGCCTCCCCAAAACCAAACCCAGTGATGAGTACCTTTCACATCGAATCATAATCGAATGAAGTGAAAGTGTGGAAAGTTTAGTGTTGCAGATAGTTTTAATTTCTTTTCTCTTCTCTCTGTTTTTGAAAACTTATTTTAAGAAAACAGCCAAATCCAGTTTGGTTGGTCCATGACATGGGTCCAATAATAGTGTAGTTGGATGGGGCTTGACAAGAGCTTTCCAACGATATATTATAAGCCCAATTCCGATGAATATTGAGGAAGTTATGGCCAATTTACTAAACTGGGCCCGTTTTGAGCCTTATATGCGACCCAATGATCTAAGGGAGGGCCTAATATAGATTTATCATTCCTAATGCAATTAAGAATGGTTTTAATCTTCTAGATTCTTCTAGAAGATTCTTTTCATTCCTAATTCAATTAGCATTGATAAATTGACTTTTAATGACTTTTTAGAGTTTTAATTAGAATCAAAGAACATTTTTTGAGGAAAATACAATTTTATCCTCCTGTACGACAATTTTTATCTGATTTTTAAACAACGCGTGAATTTCTGAATCGGCGCCAAACGCCAGCTGTAGCGTCTTGCGCTACGCTTGGCGCCTGGCGCTAATGTTGGCGTCTGGCGCCAATAGCCAGCGTTGGTGCTAATCGAATTTTATCTGCGCCAGAACTCTGTTTTGAAATTTTATCTTTTTGGCTAATTATCTCTATAAATAATGTGCTAAAAACTTCGTTTTCATTCATCCACAATCACCTACAATCACCGATTCTCTCTATTTTCACCAACTCCCATCAAGATTTCCTTTCTCTCTCTCTCTCTCTCTTTTCTAAACTAGCCTTCTCTCAAATATAAAATTCTGCATTCATTAGACTTAGATACACCTAGCCATATTTGAAGTTGTCTTCGCCCTAGACGTGAAAGGTTTAATTTATGAGGGTCTGGTCCCAAATCTCTCTTTCAATTATTTAATTTAATAATTGTTTGATTATTATTTTCCTTGAAGTTACTAACGTTTGTATTTTGTTATTAGAAAGAGGTACGAGGCATCAAAGTAAGTGCTTTAATGGTTTTATTGATATTATGATGTTATTATGATATTCTTAGTATCATGTTTAGGGTAAAGAATAAGTTCCTTAAAATAAATATGATCATTATGATGCCTTTTATGTTCTTCCTAATATTTATGATTGTTAGTGTCATGTTAGGGTTAAAGATTTGATTTTTATTGTTAGTGACATGCAAGGGTTTGTTATTAATCTTGTTAGTGTCATGCCTAGGATCTTGCTATTCTTATGCTTTAACATGATTTATGATTATTATTTATGATTATGATTATTTTTATGATTCATGATTATGGTTATGAATATTATTATTATTATAATTTTATGATGATGATTATTATTATTATTATTATTATTATTATTATTATTATTATTATTATTATTATTATTATTATTATTATTATTATTATTATTATTATTATTATTATTATTATTATTATTATGTTGCTTGATATTTATTGTTGTTGCTTGATCACACCTTTTATGCATGTTTAAAGGGAATCTATACTTGTAATCACGCTTAATAAGATAATTTAATAATCTTGTTTAGGGTTAATTTGATTATAATTCCAAGTGATCGCCAATAATAGATATATTTGTGCATTTAATATTCAACCAACATAGATAAAAAGGTTTAGGGTTAATCCTATTGCTTGCAAGTTAGTCAGAAAGCGCACATGAATACGATCAGAATAAAGTACAGGCCAATTATTAGAGCAGGTTCAATCTCTTTTAGGTTGGATTTGTACCTTCATCCCCGAACCCTTATTTGGTTCTAGACCTTATGGAATTGACGATCTCTTGGATCATTAAGGGGTGTAACCTTCACCCTGTGAACGGTTTACAAGTTCCTAAAAAACTTGTTGGCGACTCTTTTGCTCTATCTTCTTCCCTTTTGGACGCCACCAAACTTTAGTGTATGATCACAGTGGGGTTCAAGCTAGTGGGATTTTAAAGGCTTAAAATTATTCCCTACATGAAGCATATGTCAAGAAATAAAATTTCTGACAAACTTCATCCCAAATCTGACAAGGTTTACTTTGTGGGCTACCCAAAAGAAACCAAAGGGTATTACTTCTACAACAAATCGGAGAACAAAGTGTTTGTTGCTCGCAATGATGTCTTTTTGGAGAAGGAACACCTTTCCAAAATGACAAGTGGGAGGAAAATCGAACTCGAAGAAGTTCGTGAGGATGAGCAACAAAATCAGAATGACAGTCAAAGTGCTCAAACAGCATCTGTTGACGCAGGTCAAAATGATCAAAATGTGCAAAGTCAAACCGACAATGCAAATTCTCAATCCATTACCCTACGTAGGTCTTAGAGGCCGAGATCTCAACCTGATAGATATCTTGGTTTAGTATTAACGAAGATCTCAGAGGACATCTTGATTATGGATGGAGATGAACCGGTAACCTACAAGCAAGCGATGGCAAGCACCGGCTCTGCTAAATGACATGAAGCCATGAGATCTAAAATGGATTCCATGTTTAAAAATCAAGTATGGGACTTGGTTGACTTACCCGAAGGTTATACACCTATCGGTTGTAATTGGATTTTCAAGATGAAATCCGACAAAGATGGAAACGTATTCATTTATAAAGCTAGATTGGTGGCAAAAGGTTACAGACAAGTTCATGGTATTGATTACGATGAAACCTTTTCACCAGTCGCAATGCTTAAATCCGTTCGGATCCTCCTAGCGATTGCTACATATTATAACTATGAAATATGGCAGATGGATGTCAAAACCGCCTTCTCATATGGTATTTTGGAAGAAACTGTGTTCATGACACAACCAGAAGGTTTTGTCGACCAAAACAATGCTGGGAAGGTTTGTAAGCTTAAGAAGTCCATTTATGGACTAAAGCAAGCTAGCAGAAGTTAGAATCTGCGATTCGATGAAGCCATCGGGAAGTTCGGTTTTATCAAGAATCAAGATTAATCTTGTGTTTACAAGAAGGTCAGTGAGAGTGACATCGCCTTCTTAGTCTTATATATCGATGATTTATTGCTTATTGGAAACAACATTCCGTTGTTAGAGTCTGTAAAGGGCTGGCTTGGAAAATTCTTCTCAATGAAAGACTTAGGAGAGGCTTGGTACATACTAGGCATCAAGATCTATAGGGATAGATCAAAAAGGATGATTAGATTGAGTCTAAGTAATTATATTGATAAGGTACTTGCTCGATTTAGCATGGAGGAGGCCAAGAGAGGTCACCTGCCAATGTCACATGGCATAACCCTGAGCAAGAAGCAATGTCTACAAACACCTGATGAACAGGAAAGAATGAATCTGATTCCATATGCTTTGCTTATTGGATCGATCATGTATGCCATGATATGTACTAGGCCAGATGTATCGTATGTGTAGACACCCATTTGTGTCTCCCCAAAACCAAACCCGATGATGAGTACCTTTCACGTGGAATCATAAGCGAATGAAGTGAAAGTGTGGAAAGTTTAGTGTTGCAGATAGTTTTAATTTCTTTTCTCTTCTCTCTGTTTTTTAAAACTTATTTTAAGAAAACAGCCAAATCCAGTTTGGTTGGTCCATGACATGGGTCCAATAGTAGTGTAGTTGGATGGGGCTTGACAAGAGCTTACCGACGATATATTATAAGCCCAATTCCGATGAATATTGAGGAAGTTATGGCCAATTTACTAAACTGGGCCCGTTTTGAGCCTTATATGCGACCCAATGATCTAAGGGAGGGCCTAATATAGATTTATCATTCCTAATGCAATTAAGAATGGTTTTACTCTTCTAGATTCTTCTAGAAGATTCTTTTCATTCCTAATTCAATTAGCATTGATAAATTGACTTTTGTGGACTTTTTAGAGTTTTAATTAGAATCAAAGAACATTTTTTGAGGAAAATACAATTTTATCCTCCTGTACGGCAATTTTTATCTGATTTTTAAAAAACACGTGAATTTCTGAATCGGCGCCAAACGCCAGCTGTAGCGTCTTGCGCTACGCTTGGCGCTAATGTTGGCGTCTGACGCCAATAGCCAGCGTTGGTGCTAATCGAATTTTATCTGCGCCAGAACTCTGTTTTGATATTTTATCTTTTTGGCTGATTATCTCTATAAATAATGTGCTAAAAACTCCGTTTTCATTCATCCACAATCACCTACAATCACCGATTCTCTCTATTTTCACCAACTCCCATCAAGATTTCCTTTCTCTCTCTCTCTCTCTCTCTTTTCTAAACTAGCCTTCTCTCAAATATAAAATTTTGCATTCATTAGACTTAGATACACCTTGCCATATTTGACGTTGCCTTCGCCCTAGACGTGAAATGTTTAATTTATGAGGGTCTGGTCCCAAATCTCTCTTTCAATTATTTAATTTAATAATTGTTTGATTATTATTTTCCTTGAAGTTACTAACGTTTGTATTTTGTTATTAGAAAGAGGTACGAGGCATCAAAGTAAGTGCTTTAATGGTTTTATTGATATTATGATGTTATTATGATATTCCTAGTATCATGTTTAGGGTAAAGAATAAGTTCCTTAAATTAAATATGATCGTTATGATGGCTTTTATGTTCTTCCTAATATTTATGATTGTTAGTGTCATGTTAGGGTTGAAGATTTGATTTTTATTGTTAGTGACATGCTAGGGTTTGTTATTAATATTGTTAGTGTCATGCCTAGGATCTTGCTATTATTATGCTTTAACATGATTTATGATTATTATTTATGATTATAATTATTTTTATGATTCATGATTATGGTTATGAATATTATTATTATTATAATTTTATGACTATTATTATTGGGATTATTATTATTATTATTATTATTATTATTATTATTATTATTATTATTATTATTATTATTATTATTATTATTATTATTATTATTATTATGTTGCTTGATCACACGTTTTATGCATGTTTAAAGGGAATCTATACTTGTAATCACGCTTAATAAGATAATTTAATAATCTTGTTTAGGGTTAATTTGATTATAATTCCAAGTGATCGCCAATAATAGATATATTTGTGCATTTAATATTCAACCAACAAATATAAAAAGGTTTAGGGTTAATCCTATTGCTTGTATGTTATTCAGAAAGCGCACATGAATACGATCAGAATAAAGTACAGGCCAATTATTAGGGCAGGTTCAATCTCTTTTAGGTTGGATTTGTACCTTCATCCCCGAACCCTATTTGGTTCAAGACCTTATGGAGTTGACGATCTCTTGGATCGTTAAGGGGTGTAACCTTCACCTCGTGAACGGTTTACAAGTTCCTAAAAACTTTTTTGGCGACTCTTTTGCTCTATCTTCTTTCCTTTTGGATGCCTCCGTACTTTAGTGTATGATCACCGTGAGGTTCAAGATAGGGGATTAACGCTTGAAATATTCCCTACAGTTTTTGGCAACTCTGCTGGGGAGGATTTCTATTTTAATTCATGAATATGTTTCGGCAATGATTTAGAATGAGTGGATGAGACTCGAAACGTTCTAAGTATTTCATGCGCGTAATTTTGATTATCATTATTGTCATATGCATAAAAAAGATCTCATTGGAAAGACCATCCGTAATGAGTTAAAACATAGGATTTTACACGTAGGAAATTTGAGAAATATCTTTCACAACTAGGACCGAAATAACACTGCGCGAAACTGGAAAATTTTATCAAGCACAGAAAGCTGCTGAGGCATGTAGGAATTAGCGTCAGCGAACAGAAGCTGGCATCAGACATTTAACTGTAGCGCAAGACGACAGCTCTGTCGTTAGGCGCTATAGCTAAAACCTAGCGCCGAATTCTTCCAATACCGAGCCAGAAATATGCGTTCTAATTTCGACTTGTTTTTTGTATTGTTTGTTTGATCCTACTTCCTGATTGAGTTTTTCTCACTTTTCTGAAACCCATATGTGTTCTACATATGGACTAACCCTCTGGAAATTCATGCTCCATCTACCTGATTGAACGCTCTGAGCAACAAAGGGTACATCCGAGAATGTTGAATTCACCAAACCATGAAAGCGAGTTTTTCTAAAACTCGCGGTGTCCCATCCACTCGCGCCAACCCTTTACGGTTAGGCTTCCGCGCGGTACATCTGGACAATTAACTATGGACCCTCTATTGACTAAACCATATCCCGAAATTTAGAGAACTAGATCCATGGTTAGGTTGCAAACTCATTGCATCATATTGTGCCTACTTGACTAATTGTGCTTTATTTGTTGTACATATACTATGATTTCTTAACCGTTTTTTTGACTTGTGTTGAGATTTAATAAATTAATGACTTAAAGAACTTTGCCTAATTAATTAATTGATTAATTAATTTGATTAAATAAAGTCTAATATTTTAATCAGAATTGACCTACTACGACTTTAGGCATGCCCATGTTGATTAATAACACCAAAAACAGTCTCAGATTAAAGTTCCAGCATTGGCGCCAAAATCTGAACTGTAGCGCCACTCTGTGGAGTGTGGCACCTGGCGACAGCTCTGTCGTCTGGCACTACACTACACAGTGCAACGCCAGTCCTGTCGTTTTGACGACAGTTCGGATTATTGATTGAGTCATCACCTAGTGTCTAATTAACCAATTTACTAATTAATTCGGTTAAATTTCGCTGTCAATAACACTTTGTTAAGTCATTAATTGAGTCTAGTCACATAGTCTAGCCACATGGTCATGACGCGAGTCTTAACATATCACCTACACTTACTAGTCTTAGCACACACTTTGAGTAATGTCACCATGACCATGTCTTAGGTTCATGCATGAGTCGCTTTTCTCCTTCATTTGAGTTGGGGGGTACATTCTATTCCAAGTTCTTCATATCCCTCCATCTACATCATTTTTCTTCACATTCTATTCCAATCTTTCTTCACTTCCTCCATCCATTACATGTTGAATAAAGTTTGAGTCAAATAATATTAACAATGAATATCCCCAAATTCATTTTACACAGTACTTAGGAATCAATTGAATGACGTGACTGAGGTGTTAAAAGGTTTAACCCTCAAAATTGATGACCCTGTGAAGCAACAACAAATGACCCTCATGCAAGAAAGTTAGAGCAAGCTATCTAGCGACTATAAATTTCAGGGCATTAGTTCACAAGGGGTCTCGCTAGACAAGGAACTTCTTCCGCATAAGTTCAACGCCACTAACATCCCTAAATTCAAGGCAATAGATAACCATTACTTTCATCTAAGAGCTTTTGAAACCATAATGAGTATTAAGGGTATTGATAAGAAAGTGTTCCCCTCTATATTTTCTCTATCTCTTGAGACCGTTTGTCAACAATGGTTCTTTTCCCTTGACAAGGAGAAAACCTCTTCTTGGGAGTCGATAACAAATGCTTTCATAGATAGATATAAGTGAAACATCCAAGATGAAACAGACCGTAGACAACTCGAGATGTTAAAAAAAAAAGAAAACAAAGGGTTCACGTCTTTCTTCAATAAATTTAGGGAAACTTCAGCTAATATGGTCAAGGCTCCTACCGAAAAAGAATCTGTGAGGATGTTTATCAAGAATCTCCAAGGGAAGTATTCAAGGCACTTAAAGTACCAACACAACCTGAATACTTTCAAGGTTGTCTATAATATAGGCATCGACATCGAAGATGACCTTCTGAAAGATAATAGTGCGAAAGGAAAGAAGAATGACCATTCTTCTTCTTTCCCTCCTATTAATGAGGTACATACCACGAACGCCTCTAAATCACAAATCCAAAGATCAAAAAGGGTGTTCACTCCACTTGGTATGAGTTATGAAACAGCTTTCGACAAGCTACATCACAAAGGACTAGTCATGCTCATAGGGCCTATCAAATATCCAGTTCCAGAAGCTAGGCCACCCAAGTGGGACCCCAATAAGCACTGCAAATATCACCAAGGAAAGGGTCACGACACTGAGGAGTGTTGGAAACTCAAAGAAGCTATTCAAGATCTGATCGATAACAATGAAACTTCCGAGATTCTAACCATCGAAGATGACCAAGCATCCTTCGATCCATCACTTCTTATCACACCTGTAGGAGAGCCCATGATCGAGACATCTTATATGACCTCTCTCGATGAAGTGGCCATGATTGGGGAGGATGAAAGTATTATCTTAGATAGTACCAGGGAAGACTCGTCCAGTCTAAAATAGGACGTTCGAAAACTGCAAGATGTCGTTGCCATGCTCTTGAATGTGGTAGAAGGGCTAGCAAATCGGGTGATGGTCATCGAACAAAATTCTCGCCAAGAGTTTAATGAAGAACTCAATGCTCCTAAACCACGGGCAAAATGGACCATTAAGAATACACACCAATAGGAATGAGTTACAATGAAGCTTTTGATTGTCTTCATGATCAAGGTCATATTCACTCCATTGGTCCTAGTCAAGACCTTCCACATGAAAAAACGGTTTCCCAATTGTGATCCAAATTCTTATTGTCGATACCATAGAGGTCGTGATCACACCACCGAAGTATGTCTCGCCCTCAAGGATCGTGTTCAAGACTTCATCGATGTAAATCACCTTCATGTTCCTCTACGCGACAAGAAGGCCAAGATTAGTAACGATAGTAATAGTGGCTGTAAAAGGAAGAAGAACGACTATCCTTCTTCTTCCGAAAACACCTACTCTAGCAACAGTGTTGGTACTTTCGACCTTAGTCAGATCCTAGCCATGGATAGTCGAGGATTTAGAAATCAACAAAAAAGAGATTTTACCCCTATTGGAATTAGCTACGATGACGCTTTCGATCGACTCCATGCTAAGGGACTCATGACTCCTATTGGACCTCTTCAAGATCCCCCGCTTGAGAAGAGGTTGCCTAGTTGGAATCCAAATGTGCGCTGCAAGTACCATCAAGGTAGGGGTCATGCTACTGAGAGCTGTTGGAAGCTAAAGGACGCTATCCAACAATTGCTTGATAATAACATGCTTCCCATACCTCCAGTTAACAAGAAGAGCGAGTGATGATAAAGCAAACAACACAAGACAGGAGGCGAGCCAACGACGAGATTTCGTGACATCTTTTTTCTTTTTCTTTATTTATCCTTTCCCCAATAAGTCTAGAATAGGCACCCTTTCTTTTCCCTTAGATTAATTTTGTAGATTATTTCTTTTTCCTTTTTTTTTAATAAAATGAGCATTTATTTCCTTGCATATGATCATTGCGTTGCATTGCATTAAAAAAAAAATTCATGCCGAATTAAGCACAAGGTATACCAATGATTTGAGGCACCCCTTGTAGCCACATCATATCACCTTTCACCCTTCAAATATACAATCTCTTCTTGATAAACCACTTTGAGCCTCGTCTAAATAATAGACCTTTCTTTTTTCAACCCACATCTACCTAACCTTGGGATGGGATGATGTGCAACTTATGCAATTTTCAATTTCATAAAAAGCTTAAGTGATTCAAAAAAATTAAAATAGCAAAAATAAGCAAAAAAAATAAATAAAAGTGTACAAAAGGGCAAGTGTTTCAATGTCTTTGATATGAAAATATCTTCGATAAGAACACGTCTCAGATTGCGTCTCTTATCGAGTGCTCGGTACGTGCCTGAGAAACATGAATGCCAAGTGAGTGATAGACCGCATGATCGGGATTGCCCACACTTATAAAAATAAAATAAATGCTAAAGCAAATAAAAAGGAGCTAAAAAAAAAGAGTAGAAAACCTCAAGCATAAAAATACAAAGATTCAAAAGCAAGGTTGCACACCTTGGGGCTTATCTAGGGTCTTGAGCCTTTTATCCCCTTCTTCTTCAACTTTAGCCTAACCACGTTACAACCCTTAAAAATTTTTTTTTGAGGTATACACACACTTGTGCGAGGTTCGGCTAGAGCTACGTTCGGCCTGATTCCTAACAGATACGTAGGCAACCTCACATCGAGGCGCGGCCGTAATAAACATGCATTCATATTCACATTCACACACCATGATCATATCAAGAGATCTCTTATGCTCATCCCTATTTAATTAGAGCTAGACTTGGGGTCTAGATCCCTACATCATTAGCTTTCCTAGCCTAAGAGTCATTATTATTTGACTCTTTTCAATATATTTTCCCACACACTTAGCGCTTGCAGCCTAACTTTAGTGTCACTATCACACACATCACACATACATGACCAAATATACTTTCCCTTTAGGATCCCTTTGTCATGAAATCTTAACACAACGCTGAAGCATGCCTTGTCATATCAACATCACTCATCAATCATAATTGTCATTGCATCACGAAGTATGAAGTGCTTAGCCTCCGTGCCTAAGATACCCAAATGCTTTCATCATTGAGTCAACAATTGAGATAGCCTAGGATGGATTAATCCTTGCACCTTGAGAGATAGTATCAAATGACATTTGACTAAGCTCATTCAACATGCACCTTCAAAAACTTCACTTCGACTCTTTTTTATGTCTTTCTTTTTCGGGAGAAAGTCGGTACCTTCCACAAAAATGACGGAAATTTTTTGCTTTTCTTGCATTTTCGAGTCACACTGTGCACACACGGGTCATGAGTCTAACACATGTGTCAAACACTTTGAGTAGAGTCAACCTCGAGTCAGCCACAAGGACTCAAGTTTATACCTTGAGTCGTGTCAAGTCAATAAGTCAAGCGACGTTAAACCTTAGGTCAACCCTAAGATAATTAATGAGATTAGCAAGGTTCTATAGTAAAAAATAAATACAGGTGCAGCAGAATAGGGAAGAACCTACTCCAGCGCCAGATGACAACATCTAGCGTCTGGCAGCAGGTTTTAGCACCTGGTGCTAGATCCCAGCGTCTGGCGATAGAGCCAATTCTTGGCGCCAGAGATATTTCAGCAGCGGCAGAGCTCGAAGCCTCTCAGAAAGGTGATTTCGACCTCATACATCAATTTCGGGTTCCTTGGTACGCTAGTTAGCCCCTATAAGCAATTTGACATGCTTAAGTTGTCGGTTTGATTACAATGACAATAAGTGATCGACCTGATCAAAGATCGTCTCACTTAGCTTAAAGCGCCTAAGAATTGGCTCATCATGGAGACACCGACATACTGGTTTTAACGGAAGCAAAGTTCAAGCGAGCTTTAGAGATCGGCAAGCGTTGACCTTTGGAAATTTTTCTTCGGAATATTATCATTCAAGCTCCTATTGTCTAGAGACGCGTGGACATATTTTCAAAGCTCTTTTGTTCAGAGACGCGTGGACATATCATTCAAGCTCTATTGTTTAGAGGCGCGTGGACATATCATTCAAAGCTCTTTTGTTCAAAGACGCGTGGATATATCATTCAAAGCTCTTTTGTTCAGAGACGCGAGGACATATCATTCAAAGCTCTTTTGTTCAGAGACGCGTGGACATATCATTCAAAGCTCTTTTGTTCAGAGACGCGTGGACATATCATTCAAAGCTCTTTTATTCACAGATGCGTGGACATATCATTCAAAGCTCTTTTGTTCAGAGACGCGTGGACATATCATTCAAAGCTCTTTTGTTCAGAGGCGCGTGAACATATCCAAAAAAGGGAAGCTCTTTGTTCAAAGACGCGTGGACATATTAAAAGAGAAGCTCTTTGTTCAGAGGCGCGTGACATATCCAAAAAAGGGAAGCTCTTAGTTCAGAGACGATTGAACATCAAAACAACAAGATGGCGTTGTAGACACCCATTTGTGTCTCCCCAAAACTAAACCTAGTGATGAGTACCTTTCACGTTGAATCATAATCGAATGAAGTGAAAGTGTGGAAAGTATAGTGTTGCGGATAGTTTTAATTTCTTTTCTTTTCTCTCTGTTTTTGAAACCTTATTTTAAGAAAACAGCAAATTCAGTTTGGTTGGTCCATAATATGAGTCCAATAGTAGTGTAGTTGGATGGGGCTTGAAAAGAGATTTCCAACGATATATTATAAGCCCAATTCCGATGAATATTGAGGAAGTTATAGTCAATTTACTAAACTGGGCCCGGTTTGAGCCTTATATGCGGCCCAATGATCTAGGGAGGGCCTAATATAGATTTATCATTCCTAATGCAATTAGGAATGATTTTATTCTTCTAGATTCTTCTAGAAGGTTCTTTTCATTCCTAATACAATTAGCATTGATGAATTGACTTTTTGTTGACTTTTCTAAGTTTAATAAAAATCAAAGAGCATTTTTGAGGGAAATACGATTTTATCCTCCAGTACGACAATTTTTATCTGATTTTAAGAAAACGCATGAATTTCAGAAATCAGCGCCAAACGCCAGCTGTAGCGCCTGGCGCAAGCGCCAGCGTTGGCGCTGGTTCAGTTTTTTGATAACATCAAAAACTCCGTTTTCGATAACCAGATTTCATTTAAAAATTAAAACTCTGTTTTCATTCACCTACAATCAGTTTTCTCTTCTAAACATTCACCAACTCTCATCAAGATTCTCTTGATTACTCTCTCTCTCTTTTCTAAACTAGCTTCTCTCAAATATAAAAATTCCGCATTCATTAGAACTAGATACACCTAGCCATATTCGAAGTTGCCTTCGCCCTAGACGTGAAAGGTTTAATTTCTGAGGGTTAGGTCCCAAATCTCTCTATTTCCATTATTTAATTTAATTGTTTTGTTATTATTTCCCTTGAAGTTACTAACGTGTGTATTTTGTTATTAGAAAGAGGTACGAGGCATCAAAGTAAGTGTTTTAATGGTGTTTATTGATGTTATGATATAGAAATCATGTCTAGATTGTTATTTTGATTCCTAGTATCATGTTTAGGGAAAATCTTATAATATCAAATATGCTTATTATGATTCCTACGATGCTTCTTATGTTCTTCCTAATATTGATGATTGTTAGTATCATGTTAGGGTTAAAGATTTGATTTTTATTGTTTAGTGACATGCTAGGGTTTGTTATTAATCTTGTTAGAGTCATGCCTAGGATCTTGCTATTATTATGCTTTAACATGATTTATGATTATTTTTATGATTATAATTTTATAATTATGATTATTTTGATGATGATTATTTATAATTATTATTATTATGATGATTATTATTATGATTATACTTTATGATTTATGATTATTTTTATGATTATAATTGTTATAATTTTATTATTTTAATTATTTATTTTGTTGCTTGATATATTTATTGTTATTGCTTGATCACGCTTTTTATGCATGCTTAAAGGGAATTTGTACTTGTAATCACGCTTAATAAAGAAAGAGCTAAAAAAGAGTAGAAACTCAAGCATAAAAATTCAAAGATTCAAAAGCAACGTTGCACACCTTGGGGGCTTATCTAGGGTCTTGAGCCTTTATCCCTTTCTTCTATAAACTTTAGCCTAACCACTTTACAACCCTTAAAAAACTCTTTTTGAAGGTATACACACTTGTGCGAGGTTCGGCTAGAGCTACGTTTAGCCTGATTCCTAACGGATACGTAGGCAACCTCACATCGAGGTGCGGCCGTAATAAACATGCATTCATATTCATATTCACATACCATGATCATATTAAGGGATTTCCTATGCTCATCCCTATTCATATAGTGCTAGACTTGGGGGCTTGATCCCTACATTATTAGCTTACCTAGCCTAAGGGTCACCACCATTTGACTCTTTTAAAAAAATAATATCTTTCCACACACTTAGCTCTTGCGGCCTAACTTCAGTGTCACTTTCACACACTGCACAGATACATGACCAAATAGTCCTTCCCTTAGGAACCCCCTTGTCATGGATCAACGCTGAAGCATGCCTTGTCATATCAACATCACTCATCAATCATAATTGTCATTGCACATTGAAGTATGAAGTGCTTAGCCTCCGTGCCTAAGTTACCGAAATACCTTCATCATTGAGTCAACCATTGAGATAGTCTAGGATAGATTAATCCTTGCACCTTGAGAGATAGTCTAGGGTCTTTCTTTTTTGGGAGAAAGTCGATACCCTCCACAAAAATGACAAATTTTTTTTTCTTTTTTTCATTTTTGAGTCACATTAAATCAACACTATGCACACACGGGTCATGAGTCACACGTGTTATTTCACTTCGAGTCGAGTCAACCTCGAGTCAATCACAACGAGTCAAGTTTATACCTTGAGTCTTGTCAAGTCGATGAGTCAAGTGACGTTAAACCTTAGGTCAACCCTAAGATAATTAGAGAGATTGGCAAAGTTCTATGGTCAAAAAATAAATACAAGTGCAGCAGAATGAGGAAGATCCTACTCCAGCACCGGACGAAAACATCTAGCGTCTGGAAATAGATTTCAGCGCTTGGAGCTAGATTGCAGCGTCTGGCGACAGAGCCGATTCCTGGCGCCAGAGATATTTCAGCAGCGACAGAACAACAATTTCGGGTACCTTGGTACGCTAGTTAGCCCCTATAAGAAATTTGACATGATTGAGTAGTCGATTTGATTACAACCGCAAATAAGTGATCGACCTAATGAAAGATCGTCTCACTTATCTTAAAGCGCCTAAGAATTGGCTCATCACGGAGACACCGATATACTGGTTTTAGCGGAAGCAAAGTTCAAGCGAGCTTTAGAGATTGACAAGCGTTGGTCTTCGGAAATTTTTCTTCGGAATATTATCGCAATAACTGAGGATAACTTCAAGTAAAGTTATCTTCGACGACATTTGCTAAGATTGTGGAAGTTGTCACCAAGATTTGAGAAGATAGCACGAGATGGGCGGTCTTCGACGGCATTCGCTAAGATTGTGGAGGTTGTCACCAAGATATGAGAAGAGCGCTTCATGATGAGGCGGTCTTTAACGACTTTTTCTATGATTGGAAAGGTTATCACTATGATTCAATAAAAGGCTCGAGATGTAGCAACATTGATCGACGACGTTCCCTAGATTGCGGAAGATCGTGAAAACAAGCAGCGAGATGGCGTTCCATAGATTGTGGAAAGTTGTCAAAAAGCAACTGAATGTGATTTCAGGCAAAGTTGTCTTAGATCATGTTCCCTTAGACGTGGAAGATGGTCACAAAGCGGGAGAGGATCGTTTCAAGCGAAGCAATCTTCTATATTGGAAGCAGTTACAAGCGTAGCAGTTTTCAAGCGGGATGGCGTTCTCTAGCTTGCAGGAGGTCATTAAAATGACGAAAAAGCAGCAGCAAATCGGTTACTTTCAGAGACGTGTGCTCGACGGTGCATGATACGCGTTTCTTAACTCTTTTATCTGATTAACTAACGCTAGTTTGCAGGTATCAGCGTTACAAGAGTGGTTTAGAATCGTAGAACGTTCTGAATCATTCTCCTTCCCTATCGATACTTTGACTTTTGTTTTCGAAACTAGCGTTTCTCCAAACTCAGTCAAAGTGGGGGCTTCTGTAGACACCCATTTGTGTCTCCCCAAAACCAAACCCAGTGATGAGTACCTTTCACGTCGAATCATAATTGAATGAAATGAAAGTGTGGAAAGTTTAGGGTTGCAGATAGTTTTAGTTTCTTTTCTCTTCTCTCTGTTTTTAAAAACTTATTTAAAGAAAACAGCCAATCCAGTTTGGTTGGTCCATGATATGGGTCCAATAGGAGTGTAGTTGGATGGGGTTTGAAAAGAGCTTTCCAACGATATATTATAAGCCCAATTCCGATGTATATTGAGGAAGTTATGGCCAATTTACTAAACTGGGCCCGGTTTGAGCCTTATTTGCGGCCCAATGATCTAGGGGAAGGCCTAATATAGATTTATCATTCCTAATGCAATTAGGAATGGTTTTAGTCTTCTAGATTCTTCTAGAAGGTTCTTTTCATTCCTAATTCAATTAGCATTGATGAATTGACTTTTTGTTGACTTTTCAGAGTTTTAATTAAAATCAAAGAGCATTTTTGAGGGAAATACTATTTCATCCTCCTGTACGGCAATTTTTATCTGATTTTAAGAAAACGCGTGAATTTCTGAAATCAGCGCCAAACGCTACGCTTGGCGCCTAGCGCCAGCGTTGGCGCTGGTTTAGTTTTTGTTGCGCTAGACTCTGTTTTAAGATTTTATCTTTTTGGCTGATTTTTTCTATAAATAACGTATTAAAAACTCCGTTTTCGATAACAAGATTTCATTTTAAAACCAAAACGCTGTTTTCATTCACCTACAATCAGTTTTTCTCTTCTAATCATTCACCAACTCTCATCAAGATTCTCTTGACTACACTCTCTCTCTTTTCTAAACTAGCTTCTCTCAAATATAAAAATTCCGCATTCATTAGAACTAGATACACCTGACCATATTCGAAGTTGCCTTCGCCCTAGACGTGAAAGGTTTAATTTCAAAGGGTTTGGTCCCAAATCTCTCTATTTCCATTATTTAATTTAATTGTTTTGTTATTATTTCCCTTGAAGTTACTAACGTGTGTATTTTTTTATTATAAAGAGGTACGAGGCATCAAAGTAAGTGTTTTAATGGTGTTTATTGATGTTATGATATAGAAATCATGTCTAGATTGTTATTTTGATTCCTAGTATCATGTTTAGGGAAAATCTTATAATATCAAATATGCTTATTATGATTCCTACGATGCTTCTTATGTTCTTCCTAATATTTATGATTGTTAGTATCATGTTAGGGTTAAAGATTTGATTTTTATTGTTTAGTGACATGCTAGGGTTTGTTATTAATCTTGTTAGTATCATGCCTAGGATCTTGCTATTATTATGCTTTAACATGATTTATGATTATTTTTATGATTATAATTTTATAATTATGATTATTTTGATGATGATTATTTATAATTATTATTATTATGATGATTATTATTATGATTATACTTTATGATTTATGATTATTTTTATGATTATAACTGTTATAATTTTATTATTTTAATTATTTATTTTGTTGCTTGATATATTTATTGTTATTGCTTGATCACGCCTTTTATGCATGCTTAAAGAGAATTTGTACTTGTAATCACGCTTAATAAGATGATAAATAATTTTTTTTAGGGTTAATTGTGATTATAATTTCAAGTGATCGCCAGTAATAGTTTATTTGTGCATTAAATTCAACAAACATAGATAAACGGGTTTAGGGTTAAACCTATTGATTGCATGTTAGTCAAAAAGCGCACATGAATACGATAAGAATAATGTAGACCCCTATTATTAGGGCAGGTTCAATCTCTTTTAGGTTGGATTGGTACCCTCATCCCAAAACCCTTATTTGGTTCAAGACCTTATGGAGTTGACAATCTCTTGGATCGTTAAGGGGTGTAACCTTCACCTTGTGAACGGTTTACAAGTTCCTAAAACTTGTTGGCGATTCTTTTGCTCTATCTTCTTCCCTTTTGGGAGCCACCGTACTTTAGTGTATGATCACAGTGGGGTTCAAGCTAGGGGGTTAACGCTTGAAATTATTCCCTACATGCGTTCTCTAGATTGTGCAAAGTTGTCAAAAAGCAATCGAAGGTGATTTCAAGCGAAGTTGTCTTCGATCATGTTCCCTTAGACGTGGAAGATGGTCACATAGTAGGAGAGGATTGTTTCAAGCGAAGCAATCTTCGATAGTATTCCCTTTAACGTGGAATATTATCAAAGCGGGAGAGGATCGTTTCAAGGGAAGCGGTCTTCTGTATCTGAAGCAGTTACAAGCGTAGCGGTTTTCAAGCGGGATAGCATTCTCTTGGCAGGAGGTCGTCAAAACAACAGCAATGCGGCAGCAAATCGGTTACTTTCAGAGACGTGTGCTCGACGGTGCAAGATACGCGTTTCTTAACTCTTTTAACTGTTAAAATAACGCTAGTTTGCAGGTATCGGCGTTACAAGAGTGATTCAGGATCGCAGAAGGTTCTGAATCATTCTCCGTCCCTATCGATACTTTGACTTTTGTTTTCGATAATTGCGTTTCTCCAAACTCAGTCAAAGTGGGGGCTTTTGTAGACACCCATTTGTGTGTTTCCCCAAAACCAAACCCGGGGAGTACCTTTCGCGTCGAATCACAATCGAATGAAGTGAAAGTGTGGAAAGTCTAGTGTTGCGGATAGTTTTAATTTCTTTTCTCTTCTCTCTGTTTTTTGAAGACTTATTTTAAGAAAACAGCCAATACAGTTTGGTTGGTCCATGATATGGGTCCAATAGTAGTGTAGTTGGACGGGGCTTGACAAGAGCTTTCCAACGATATATTATAAGCCCAATTTCGATGAATATTGAGAAAGTTATGGCCAATTTACTAAACTGGGCCCGTTTTGAGCCTTATATGCGGCCCAATGATCTAGGGGAAGACCTAATATAGATTTATCATTCCTAATGCAATTAGGAATGGTTTTACTCCTCTAGATTCTTCTAGAAGATTCTTTTCATTCCAAATTCAATTAGCATTGATAAATTGACTTTTGTTGACTTTTTAGAGTTTTAATTAGAATCAAAGAACATTTTTTGAGGAAAATACGATTTTATCCTCCTGTACGCAATTTTTATCTGATTTTAAGAAAACGCGTGAATTTCTAAATCAGCGCCAAACGCCAGCAGTAGCGCCTGGCGCTACGCTTGGCGCCTGGCGCTACCCTTGGCGCCTGGCGCTAGCATTAGCGCCTGGCGCTAATGTTGGCGTCTGGCGCCAATAGCCAGCGTTGGTGCTAATCGAATTTTATCTGTGCCTGAACTCTGTTTTGATATTTTATCTTTTTGGCTAATTTTCTCTATATATTACGTGCTAAAAACTCCGTTTTCATTCATCCACAATCACCTACAATTATTGATTCTCTCTATTTTCACCAACTCTCATCAAGATTTCCTTACTCTCTCTCTCTCTCTCTTTTCTAAACTAGCCTTCTCTCAAATATAAAATTCCGCATTCATTAGACTTATATATACCTAGCCATGTTCGAAGTTGCCTTCGCCCTAGACGTGAAAGGTTTAATTTCTGAGGGTTTTGTCCCAAATCTCTCTTTTAATTATTGAATTTAATAATTGTTGGATTATTATTTTCCTTGAAGTTACTAACATTTGTATTTTGTTATTAGAAAGAGGTACGAGGCATCAAAGTAAGTGCTTTAATGGTTTTATTGATATTATGATGTTATTATGATATTCCTAATATCATGTTTAGGTTAAAGAATAAGTTCCTTAAATTAAATATGATCGTTATGTTGCCTTTTATGTTCTTCTTAATCTTTATGTTTGTTAGTGTCATGTTAGGGTTAAAGATTTGATTGTTATTGTTAGTGACATGCTAGGGTTTGTTATTAATTTTGTTAGTATCATGCCTAGGATCTTGCTATTATTATGCTTTAACATGATTTATGATTATTAATTATGATTATGATTATTTTTATGATTCATGATTATGGTTATAAATATTAGTATTATTATAATTTTATGATTATTATTATTGTTATTATTATTATTATGTTGCTTGATCACACCTTTTATGCATGTTTAAAGGGAATCTATACTTGTAATCACGCTTAATAAGATAATTTAATAATCTTGTTGAGGGTTAATTTGATTATAATTCCAAGTGATCGCCAATAATAGATATATTTGTGCATTTAATATTCAACCAACATAGATAAAAAGGTTTAGGGTTAATCCTATTGCTTGCAAATTAGTCAGAAAGCGCACATGAATACGATCAGAATAAAGTACAGGCCAATTATTAGGGCAGGTTCAATCTCTTTTAGGTTGGATTTGTACCTTCATCCTCGAACCCTTATTTGGTTCAAGACCATATGGAGTTGACGATCTCTTGGATCGTTAAGGGGTGTAACCTTCACCTCGTGAACGGTTTACAAGTTCCTAAAAAACTTGTTGGCGACTCTTTTGCTCTATCTTCTTTCCCTTTGGACGCCAGCGTACTTTAGTGTATGATCACCGTGGGGTTCAAGCTAGGGGATTAACGCTTGAAATATTCCCTATAGTATTCCTTGAGTGCTACGAGCCGTTACTAATTAGATCCAAGAGAGGCCTATTGGACTGCGACCAAGAATATCCTAAAGTACCTGAAAAGGAACAAGGATAAATTCCTGGTGTATGGTGGTTCAGAGGAATTAGTTGTTGAAGGTTATACCGACGCAAGCTTCTAGACAGACAGAGACGATTTCAAATCGCAATCTGGATATGTGTTCTGTTTAAATGGAGGAGCGTTCAGTTGGAAGAGTGCCAAGCAAAGTACAACTGCAGATTCTACAACTGAAGACTTTCTGATGTTCCCTTGGCTTTCTGGCCGGAGCAATAGCCCTCTATTGTAACAACAATGGAGCTATTTCTCAGGCCAAAGAGCTAAGGGAACATCAGAAAGTCAAACATGTCAAACGACGGTTTCACATGATTTGAAAAACGGAAATCATAAGGTGAAATCAGAATTTGCAAAGTTGGAACGGATGACAATGTAGCCGATCCACTTACTAAACCTTTGCCTCAAGTGAATCACAACAAGCACGTTGAGGCAATGGGAATCAGGCATGTAGGAGATTGGCATTGATTTCCTTGTTTAGTGTTTTAGTTAAATTTTGAATATTTAATGTAAGACACTAAGAAAAATCATTCAAGTTTTGGAGTAATATAAATTTCATGCAATATTTTATTACTCCGTTTGCTATTTAATTATGGTTTAGGATTAAATAATGAGTCCATTCGATTCTTGGAATATTCAAAATAGGGTATCAAGACCAGTCTTGGTAAGGAAACACCTATTAAGTGAACATTGAATATTATAATTGAAAATTATCCCTAATCGGGGTCATTTAAACGATGGACAATTAATGACCAATTGAGATTAGTGTGTAGTCTGATTTATAGCACCGTTTCTTATGCTACAAGGACATGATTGTCATAAATCATTTAGACAGGTATTGGTTTAGAACCATACCGGATCGACCTATGAGAATACTTTAAGAAATTAAAACGTCATAAGTATACTTCTCATTATGGCTATCGGAACCTATTTCCTTGACCATGAGTATTGTGAGTTCTCTTGTTCGAGTACTAGTCCGCTTTGATGTTGTCAAACGTTTATCGTAATGGGGGATTATAACGGCAACACTCGGGCGGCTAGGTCCTCTCAGTAAGAGGAGCTACATTACAAGACTGGGAATGTCCCCTACTAATATAGGGAAGATGTCTTTGTTGTATACAAGGCCTCTGTTTATTAACAGTTGGACTCGGAATCGAGAAACACTTCTGGACGTAATAAGGATTACGAAATAATCTTACCTTATAGTTCATGAAGAGGCATTAAGTGACATAGGAAAAAGGTTATACACTAAATGCGCACTTGTCCGGAAGGACAAGTGGGAGATTGAAAGGAATAGTGTCCTTTGAACAAGTGTACTATTCCGTTAGTGGGTTTAGAATTATTAGAAAGCTAATATATTCAGTAAGGTCAAGTGATCGGAATGTCTGGGTGGAGGCCGCTTCCGATCAGTAATATTAATGCATAATTAATATTACAGCTTAATCTTGACTGAACCCTTTGGATCACACCCAAGCAACTAACAAACCGAAGCGACTAATTAATTATGAATTAATTAATAAGTCAACCGAGTAATTAATATTTAGACGTCGGGAATTCGAGCTTAGAGCGTCAAAATCGAACATCGGAAGTCTAGTCGAAAAAAGTAAAAGGCGAGACATGGAAATAATAATAAATCAACAAAGACAAAAATACCCCTAGCATCGGAATGCCCCGAGCAAACCGAGTGCTAGGGGCATATGACCTAGCATGGTGGCTAGCATGCGCACCAAGCCGAGCCTAGGCTGACTGGTGCATGCTAGCGCACCAATGCTAGCATCGCAAGGGTAGCCGCGCCAATGTTGGGCCAAGGCGCGCAAGGAGCAGCAACCCGCATCTTTGGTGCATGGCTCGCTGGCTGAGAGCACGAGCAGCCCGCACAAGCTGCTGGGCTTGCTGGCTAGCAGCGCTAGCAGCCCGCACGCTTGTGCTGGGCCTACTGGGCAGCTCCGCATGGCAGCCCACCTTGGGTGCCTTGGTGCCCAAGTGTGGTGCCATGTGGCGCGATTTGAGAGGAGGTTTGAGGGGTGTGTTGGCCGGTTTTCGGAGAGGGAGTGGGGAGCAAGTTTGGTCCCTCCCTCCTCCAAATGGTGCTCACCTAACCTCTCTCATGAGCTTGCCACTTGTTGATTTATTACTGGGTTGATTATTAATTTTATTTTAGCTTTAAAATAAAATGGAAAAATCAAATTCTCCCACATTGATGGGAGAGATTTTTCACTCTCTTATTTTCCCTATAAATACCCAAGTTGGGGTATTGGGAAAATCACTTGAGTGAGAGTTGAAAAGGCATCACCATTGTGAAAACCTTTGAACTCATTTAATCACTCGGGTTTTAGGTCGGGCCTTGCTAACTCCAAGGCATTGGACCATTTTCGGTGGTCGGGTTGTGGGTGGACTATCATAGGAGACCGTCGTATTTTTGAGGCTTGCTTTCGAAGTAAGAGCCCGTTCTGTTAGGGCGAAGCATACTCCAAAGGTAATTATCTTGTCTTAATCTTGTGATTAATTTATTTATGCTTTATGGTTTTATTAATTGCGAGCTGAGTGGTTCTTTGGGTCGGGGTCGTTTCCACGGTAAGTTGGACTTTCCAAACCCCAACAAACCTTCCCTCTCTCAAAATTCCTCACTTATTAGTCCTAGATACAACTAGCCAAGTTCGAAGTTGCCTTCGCCCTAGACGTGAAAGGTTTGATATTTCTGAGGGTTTGGTCCCAAATCTTTATTTTAATTATTTAATTTAATTGTTTTTATTTTCTTTGAAGTTACTAACGTGTATATTTTGTTATTAGAAAGAGATACGAGGCATCGAAGTAAGTACTTTAATTGTTTTATTGATCTTTTGATATAGAAATCATGCTTATATTATTATTTTGATTCCTAGTATCATGTTAGGATTTCTTTATTGCTTCATAGTATCATGTTTAGGGTGACAACTAAAATTTCTAATATCAAACATTTTATTGTGATGCTTCCTATTTCTTTCATAAAATCATGTTAGTATCATGTTAGGGCTAAAGATTTGATCTTTTATGTTTAGCGACATACTAGGGTTTGTTATTAATCTTGTTAGTATCATTCCTAGGATCTTGCTATTGATATTATGCTTTAACATGATTAATTAAATTATGATGGTTATGATGATTATTATGTTTCTTGAAGATTATTATTGTTATTGCTTGATCACGCCTTTTATGTATGTTTAAAGGGAATTTGTACTTGTAATCACGCTTAATAAGATAATTAATAATCTTGTTTAGGTTAATTTGATTATAATTCAAGTGATCGCCAATAATAGATTTGTTTGTGCATTAATTTTCAACCAACATAGATTAAATAGGTTTAGGGTAAACCTATTGATTGTATGTTAATCATAAAGCGCACATGAATACGAGAAGAATAAAGTAGAGGCCTAGTATTAGGGTGTAGACACCCATTTGTGTCTCCCCAAAACCAAACCCAGTGATGAGTACCTTTCGCGTCGAATCACAATCGAATGAAGTGAAAGTGTGGAAAGTCTAGTGTTGCGGATAGTTTTAATTTCTTTTCTCTTCTCTCTGTTTTTTGAAGACTTATTTTAAGAAAACAGCCAATACAGTTTGGTTGGTCCATGATATGGGTCCAATAGTAGTGTAGTTGGATGGGGCTTGACAAGAGCTTTCCAACGATATATTATAAGCCCAATTCTGATGAAGATTGAGGAAGTTATGGCCAATTTACTAAACTGTGCCTGGTTTGAGCCTTATATGCGGCCCAATGATCTAGGGCAGACCTAACATGGATTTATCATTCCTAATGTAATTAGGAATGGTTTTAGTCTTCTAGATTCTTCTAGAAGGTTCTTTTCATTCCTAATTCAATTAACATTAATAAATTGACTTTTGTTGACTTTTTAGAGTTTTAATTAGAATCAAAGAACACAGGAAAATATGATTTTATCCTCCTGTACGGCAATTTTTATCTGATTTTAAGAAAATGCGTGGATTTCTGAGTCAGCGCCAAACGCCATCTGTAGCGCCTGACGCTACGATTGGCACCTGGCGCTAGACTTGGCGCCTGACGCCAACCTTAGCGTTTGGCGCTAAGGTCAGCGTCTGGCGCCAACTTGGTTATTCGCGTCAGAACTCTGTTTTTGATATTTTATCTTTTTGGCTGATTTTCTTTATAAATAACGTCGTAAAAACTCCGTTTTGGATCATCAATTTTCATCAGTCTTCACCTACAATTTTCACCTACAGTCACTAATCCTTATTATCTCTCTCTCTATTTTCTAAACTAGCTTCTCTTAAATACAAAATTCTGCATTCATTAGATCTAGAAACACCTAGCCATATTCGAAGTAGCCTTCG
Organism: Chenopodium quinoa; assembly: GCF_001683475.1. Classification (NCBI taxonomy): domain Eukaryota; kingdom Viridiplantae; phylum Streptophyta; class Magnoliopsida; order Caryophyllales; family Amaranthaceae; genus Chenopodium; species Chenopodium quinoa. Next base: position 1,881,797 of record NW_018745082.1, read on the forward strand.
CCCTACACGTGAAAGGTTGAATTTTTAAGGGTTTGGTCCCAAATCTCTCTTTCGATTATTTAATTGTTGTTTTATTATATTCCTTGAAGTTACTAACGTGTGTATTTTGTTATTAGAAAGAGGTACGAGGCATCAAAGTAAGTATTTTAATTGATTTTATTGATGTTATGATATAAAGTTCATGCATAGGTTGGTATTATGATTCCTAGTACCATGTCTAGGGTAATTTTAATATTAAGTATGATTGTTATGATGCCTTTTATGTTTCTTCCTAATATTTATAATTGTTAGTATCATGTTAGGGTTAAAGCTTTAATTCTTTATTTTTTAGTGACATGCTAGGGTTTGTTATTAATCTTGTTAGTATCATGCCTAGGATCTTGCTATTATTATTATACTTTAACATGATTATGTTAATTATGATTATAATTGTTATAATTTATGATCATGATTACTTTAAGTATTATTATTATGGTTATAATTATTATTTTTATTATTATTGATTATGTTGTTTATATTTATTGTTATTGCTTGATCACACCTTTTATGCATGGTTAAAGGGAATTTGTACTTGTAATCACGCGCATATAAGATAATTGATAATCTTGTTAGGGTTAATTTGATTATAATTCAAGTGACCGCCAATAATAGATTTATTTGTGCATTAATATTCAACCAACATAGATAAACAGGTTTAGGGTAAACCTATTGATTGCATGTTAGTTAGAAAGCGCACATGAGTACGATCAGAATAAAGTAGAGGCCTATTATTAGGGCAGGTTCAATCTCTTTTAGGTTGGATTTGTACCTTCATCCCCGAACCCTATTTGGTTCTAGACCTTATGGATTTGACGATCTGTTGGATCGTTAAGGGGTGTAACCTTCACCTCGTGAACGGTTTACAAGTTCCTAAAAAACTTGTTGGCGACTCTTTTGCTCTATCTTCTTTCGCTTTGGACGCCACCGTTCTTTAGTGTATGATCACAATGGGGTTCAAGCTAGGGGATTAATGTTTAAAATATTCCCTACAGTTTTTGGCGACTCCATTGGGGAGGATTTCTATTTTAATTCCTGAATTTGTTTCGGCAATGATTTAGAATGAGTGGATGAGACTTGAAACGTTCTAAGTATTTCATGTGCGTAATTTTTATTAACATTATTGTCATATTCATAAAAAAGATCTCATTGGAAATACCATCTGTAATGAGTTAAAAACATAGGATTTTAAACGTAGGAAATTTGAGAAAGATCTTTCACAACTAGGACCGAAATAACAATGCGCGAAACTAGAAAATTTTATCGAGCACAGAAAGCTGCTAAGGCATGTAGGAATTAGCGTCAGCGAACATAAGCTGGCGCCAGACATTTAACTGTAGCGGCAGACGACAGCTCTGTCGCGAGGCGCTATAGATAAATCCTGGCGCCAACCTCTGTTTGCTGGCGCTAAATTCTTCCAATACCGAGCCAGAAATATGCGTTCTAATTTCCACCATTTTTTCGCATTGTTTGCTCGATCCTTGTTCCTGATTGAGTTTTTCTCACTTTTTTAAAACCTATATATGTTCTACATATGGACATAACCCTCTGGGAATTCATGCTCCATCTACCTGATTGAACGCTCTGAGTAATAAAGAATACATACGAGAATGTTGAATTCACCAAACTATGGAAGCGAGTTTTTCTAAAACTCGCGGTGTCCCATCCACTCGCGCCAACCCTTCACGGTTAGGCTTCCGTGTGGTGCATCCGGAAAATTAACCATGGACCCTCTATTGACTAAACCATATCCCGAACTTTAGAGAACTAGAGCCATGGTTAGGTTGCAAACTCATTGCATCATATTGTGCCTACTTGACTAATTGTGCATTATTTGTTGTTCATATATATGTTTTCTTAACCATTTGTTTGACTTGTGTTGAGATTTAATAAATTAAAGACTTAAAGAACTTTTCCTAATTAATTAATTGATTGATTAATTTGAGTAAATAAAGTCTAATATTTTAATCAGAATTGACCTAGTAAGACTTTAGGCATACCCCTGTTGATTAATAACACCGAAAACAGTCTCAGATTGAAGCTCCAGCATTGGCGCTAAAGTCTGAACTGTAGCGCCAATCTATGGGGTGTGGCGCTTGGCGACAGCTCTGTCGTCTGGCGCTACACAGCAAAGAGAGGCGCCAGTCCTGTCGTTTTGACGACAGTTCGGATTATTGATCGAGTCATCACCTAGTGTCTAATTAACCAGTTTGCTAATTAATTCATTTAATTTTCGCTGTCAATAATCCTTTGTAGAGTCATTAATTGAGTCTAGGCACTAAGTCCCATGGTCTTACACAAGAGTTTAAATATGTCACTTACACTCAACGCACACACCAATACACACATTTTGACCATGTCTAAGAGAGTCTTGTATGCGCGTTTTTCCCTTCATTTTTTTAGGGGGGTAAGTTAGATATTAATCCTCCATTTTTTTAAAAAAAAAACAATACTTAGCTCTTAAAAATATACACATTATTTTTTCCTAAAAAAAAATGCACCCATTTTTTATTTTTTCCTCTTTAAAACCGTAAAGTCAAGTCGATTTGAGTCAAGTAATTAAAACGCAAAATGGTTTAAATTACAGTGCGTGGCCAATAAAGGAAGGATGGTCAATCAATGACAACCTTTTCGTACAAGTCCAACTTTTCGACAAACCCATAGCTCGTAAGAGGAAAGCTAGGATAATAATGGCAACACAAGAGGAAGTCAATGAGCTTAGGAACCAATTGGTTACCGTGACTGAGACACTGAAGCTCCTCACACTTAAGATTGATGATCCCGTGAAGCAACAACAGATGGACCTCATGCAAGAGAGTCTAAGCAAGCTCTCTAGCGACTACAAGTTTTAAGAGATTAGTTCACAAGGGGTCTCGATGGACAACGATCTTCTCCCGCAGAAGTTCAATGCCAACGACATCCCAAAATTCAAAGTAACCGACAACCCTTATTTCATTTAAGGGCTTTCGAGACAATAATGAGTATTAAGGGTATCGATAAGAAGGTTTTCCCTTCTTTGTTCTCGCTATCTCTCGAGACCATTTGCTAACAATGGTTCTTTTCTCTTGAGAAAGAAAAGACCTCTACCTGGGAGTCCATAGCAAACGCTTTCGTTGATAGATACAAGTGCAACATTCAAGTAGAGACTGACCATAGGGAACTTGAAATCCTCAAGCGAAAAGAGAACGAAGGCTTCACCTCTTTCTTTAACAAATGGAGAGAAACCTCAACTAAGATGATTGAGGTGCCAAATGAAAAAGAGTCCGTAAGGTTATTCATAAAAAACCTTCAAGAAAAATACTCCAAGCATCTAAAGTATCAAAACAATCTCCATACCTTCAAGGCCGTCTATGACATTGAAATCAATATTGAAGACGACCTGGCAAAGTTAAAAGCTGCCAACAATAACTCCAATAGTGGCTGGAAAGGAAAGAAGAACGACAATCCTTCTTCTTCCAAAACCACCCACTCAAACAACGTTAGCACTTTTAATTTAGGTGAAGTCCTTTCTATGAACATTCAAGGACAAAAGAAACCATTTAGGAGGAACTTTACTCCTATTGGCATGAGTTATGACACCGCATTTGATCCATTAAATGCAAAAGGTCTTATAACTCTTATTGGACAATTTGGGGACCCACCAGTTGAAAAGAGGTCGGCTAATTAGAACCCCAATGCATTCTGTAAGTATCACCAAGGTAGGGGCCATCTCACCGAAAAATGTTAGAAGCTTAAGGAAGCTATCTAAGATTTAATCGACAACAACAAGCTGCCATTGCCCCCTGTCAGTAAGAAGCCAAGCATTGATAATGCACCTCTCGCTCATACCTTGGCTATCTCTGATGAGGAAAACGAGGTCGACCCCTCGTCTCTTATTAAACCTGTCAAAGAAATCCATGCCATTGAAGAAGACGAGGAGATCTTCTTTGACGCCATGGATAGCCTTCCAGAACTGGCAAGCAAAGAAGATATACAACCGCTCACACTGTCTATGTGGAAAGGATCGCATTTGCTACGTGAAGCTCTCAAGGCTATAAAGGAACTTCAGCAGAAATATGACGAGATTCCACTCTCGAAAAATGTACCTAAGAGAGAATTCACACCCATGGGAACGACTTATGAGGCAAAGCGTTTTCCTTTACAAGTCATTGAAAAACCCAAGAAGAGTAACAGAATCTACACTCCAATTGGGATCCCATATGTACAAATGTTCGAAATCTCTCCGTGAGTGGCGAGATCAAACCTCTAGAACCGAGACCATTCAAATCATTGAAAATGACAGATAGATATTACTATCAGTATCATCAATCAGGAGGTCACACTATCGAAAACTGTTTTAAATTTAAGGATTTAATTCAAAAAATGATTGATGAAAAGAAACTAGTCCAAGTTCCACAAGAAGATGATGCAAGCATTAATGGAGTTTGGGATAGTGACGAAGAAGATGTCTACTTAAAAGATATAGTAGGATCTCCACCGTCTGTGTCATACACCATGGATGTCTTTTGGGCTGAAGAAGACTCATCGATAGATGTCCTCACAAGATCCGGGAGAATGCAACCTCCCGTTTCAACACAACCTATGCCGACCACACAACAAGTTCCCATACCTATCATTGAAGACAATGATACCGTCAAGCAGTTTAAGAAAACAAAAGTTGAAATGAACGTATGGAAACTTTTGGCGACAACCCGAGAACATAGGTTGGTTGTAATGAATGCCTTGGACAAAATTGGGATAGATTCTGACACCACTCCTGAGGCGTTGGCTAACTTCCTCACGAGTGATCTTCCTAGTCCAATTAATTTGATCACCTTTTCTGAAAAGGATTTACCTCCAGAAGGTGACAAACATTACAAGGAACTAAACCTCACGGTAGTTTGCAAGAGAATGAACGTCCCTATGACTCTTGTAAACAATGGATCGGCCATCAACATCTGTCCACCTAGAACTGCGAGGATGCTAGGCATAAGGGATGAAGATTTAACTCCGTCTACACAAGGAATAAGGGCCTACGACAACACTCGTCGTCAAGCTCTTGGTAAAATTACCATGAATGTAACGGCGGGAGCAATAGAACATGCTACTACTTTCCAAGTAGTAGACATTAAATCTTCGTTAAATCTACTGTTGGGGCGCCCTTGGCTTCATGACCTAAAGGCCATCCCCTCATCTCTCCACCAACAAGTAAAAGCTATAGTTGGGGGAATTCCTATCACCATCGATGCTTCGCCTATGAGGATCAAGTCTATAGAAAATCCAATAATTAATGTGGAGCACGACGAGGATGATGAAGACTTATGGGGCTTTAACGAGGAGGTATCCTTAATCCAGGAGGATGAAAGGATCCCTCTTTGCCATGACCCCCATTCCAACATGATTGTAAATGCTATTCTAAAAAAAACAAGGACATTTTCCTGGGATGACCCTAGGAAAGAAGAAGGGAATAGCAAAACCGCTGGAGTCACCTGGCCTCCCTAAGTTAGACACTTTCGGACTTGGTTTCGAACCGACTCAGAAAGATCTCAAGCGAGCCCAGGAAAAATTAAAGGCACGTAGAGACGCTCGCACTCAAAAGAAAGCAATCCCAATGGATCAGTATCCTCTTACACTTAATGGTCAATTTATAAAAGAAGGAAAGGACTATCCATGCCATGAATTTCCTGAGCCATTTGTTGTAAACGGCATAAGGCAACCGAGATTTGAGATTTTCTTGGATTGTCATTTCACAGACGAAATCCTAACTCCTGTCCATAAGGAGAAAGCACCCCCATGCTTTATCTTTAACATCATGGGATTACTATTTGGGCGAGAAAAGAATGAGCCAACTTATAAAGAGGATAACTCCTCGCTCATTCAAACAGTCCTACAAAGAGAAAGCTTCGATCCCTCGAAGCTAATCACTCCAGCTGAAGGATCACTACAAGGGTGGCGCAAGACTATCAAGGTGACTACTCCAAGTGGAAGAAAAATATCCATCATGACAGGGCAAGGACCAATGTTTGAAGAGTCGTCTAAGTCAGAGTTTGAGTCGGAGTCTCTCCCTATAGAGTCATTTAGGTCTTCAGTAGTAGCACCTCCCCCCTCTATTTCTTCTCCTAGAATAGTTAGTGATCAAGTCCCTGAGGACATATCACTCTTTGATGTAATGATCTCAGAGTATAATAATATTTATTCTTCTCCTTATTTCTTGTGTTCTTCTCTAACCAAAGATGACGAGCATTGCTTAACTAACAATGAAATAGACAAAGAAATTATTAAAGAAATGGAAACACTCAAAAAGAAAACACCGGTAATTGAAGAAACTGAAACGGTTTATATCTCAAATGATTCAACCAATAAAAGAGAATTTAAAATCGGATTAACACTTAACGAACAAAAAAGAACCGATTTAATTAACTTACTTAAAGAATTTATCGATGTATCTGCTTGGTCATACGAAGATATGCCAGGCATTAATAGAGAAATAGCTCAACACACTATACCACTAATTCCAGGAATGAAACCTGTAAAACAAAAGTTACGTCGAATGAAACCCGACGTAGCTCTTAAATTAAAAGAAGAGGTCCAAAAACAAATAACTGCAGGTTTCATCAAGGTATCTAAATACCCCGAATGGGTTGCCAACGTCGTCCCAGTTCCGAAAAAAGACGGAAGGGTAAGAATGTGTTTCGACTATTGAGATCTAAATAAGGCAAGTCCAAAGGACGACTTCCCTTTACCACACATCGATATTCTGGTAGATAACACGGCAAATCACGCGCTTCTCTCATTCATGGATGGGTACGCAGGGTACAATCAGATTCTCATGGCAGAAGAAGACATGGAGAAAACAACTTTTATAACACCATGGGGCACTTACTGCTACACGGTAATGCCATTCGGGTTGAAAAACGCGGGTGCTACTTACCAATGTGCAGCAACTGCCTTACTCCATGACATGATGCATAAAGAAGTCGAAGTATATGTCGACGACATGATTGTAAAATCAAAAGACCATCCAGGCCATCAAGTAGCCTTAAGGAAATTCTTCGAAAGGCTAAGAAAATATAATATGAAGCTGAACCCATCTAAGTGTGCTTTTGGAGTCACCTCAAGCAAGCTTTTGGGGTATGTCATAAGCTCTAGAGGAATAGATATAGACCCAAACAAGATTAAAGCAATCATGTCAATGCCACCGCCCAAAACCGAGAAACAGATTCGAGGATTTATTGGCCGGTTGCAATACATAAGTAGGTTCATATCAAAATTGACGACGATATATGAACCGATCTTCTAAAAGCTCAAAAAGAATGTACCAGTAATATGGGATGACGAGTGCCAAAAATCCTTTGAAAAGATCAAAGCCTATCTCGCAAATCCTCCCGTATTAGCACCAGCACTTCCCGGAATACCTTTTAGGTTATATTTGACGGTTACCAAAGAGACAATGGGAGCTATGCTAGCACAAGAAGTAGAAGGCAAAAAAAATGCAATCTACTATCTAAGCAAGAAGATGCTCGAATACGAAGCACGCTATACACCACTTGAGAAGTTGTGCCTCGCCTTGGTGTGGGCCACAACCAAGTTAAGACATTACATGCTAGTGCATACCGTCTGTGTAGTCTCCCGATTAGATCCACTCAAGTATCTATTTGAGAAATCTACACTCAATGGACGCATATCGATATGGATAGTCAATTTAGCCCAGTTTGATGTACGACTAGACTTTCTAGAAGACTTTCCAATAGAAGACTCGACGCCAATACAAGACAATGAATTTCCAGATGAAGACTTAATGGTTACTAAAGATGATACTTGGACCTTGTACTTCGACGGATCCTCAAACCAAAAGGGATGTGGAGTTGGAGTATTACTAGTATCACCTAAAGAAGAGCATGTTCCAATCTCCATAAAGCTTAATTTCGACGTTACCAACAATGCTGCTGAATATGAAGCATGCGTGGTAGGCCTTGAAAGAGCTTTGGCATTGGGAGTAAAAAAGTTAAGGATATTCGGAGACTCTTCTTTAATTATTAATCAAATATCTAAAAGGTGGAAAGTAAGGAGCGAAAGTCTAGCCCCTTATCAAACTTATCTGGAAACTCTTACCGATCAGTTAGAGAAAGTAGAATACACATATCTACCTAGGGAAGAAAATCAGTTCGCTGATGCCTTGGCAAGACTAGCTTCAATGGTTAGGATTCCCACGGAAATCGAGCAAATGTCTCTAACTATAGAGAAAAGGCACAAACCAGCATACATCCAGGCTATAGAAGATGACGAAATAGTTCAAGACAAAGAAGAATAAGAATAAGAAGAAGAGGAACCGTGGTACACGGATATACACAATTATGTCACCAAAGGAGAATACCCTCCCCATTCTGACAAAAGAGAAAAACGAGCATTAAGAGTCTTGGCTTCCCAATATGTACTCATAGACAACGAGCTACATAAAAGGGTACCTAAGGGTCGAGCTCTCTTATGTGTAGTAAAAAGGATGCACAAAGAGCAATGAGAATAGTCCATGAAGGAATCTGTGGCACCCACATAAATGGACAAAATGTTAGTCCAAAAGATAATGCGAGAAGGATATTATTGGACTACAATGAATAGGGATTGCCATCAATATGTAATAAGATGCCTTAAATGTCAAATCTATGCCAATTTACAACATGTTCCTCCATCCTTGCTCTACACCTACACGTCACCATGGCCATTCTCTACATGGGGAATAGACATCATCGGCAAAATCACTCCCCCAGGAACAGGAGGCCACGAATATATCCTAGTAGCGATTGATTACTTCACAAAGTGGGTCGAAGCGCAATCATACGCTAAACTCACTACAAAACATGTAGCATTCTTTATCGAGAGAAATATTATTTGTCGATACGGAGTCCCACATGAAATGATAAGTGACAATGGAACTCACTTTCAAGCCGAATGTGAAGAATTGCTACAAAAATACTGCATTCAACACCATCATTCTTCCCCTTATAGGGCTCAAGCAAATAGAGCAGTCGAGGCAGTTAATAAAAATTTAAAGACTATCATCGAGAAAATGACGGAAAATTATAAGGATTGGCCTGACAAAATTCACTTTGCATTGTGGGGTTACCGCACGTCAATTCGCACATCAACAGGAAATACGCCATTTTCCTTGGTATATGGAATGGATGTCGTACAACCTGTCGAACTAGAAATTCAATCTCTACGCATTTCATTAGAGAGCAAACTTGATGAAGTTGAATGGACTAGGGCAAGATATGAAGAGCTAATTCTACTCGATGAAAAGCGACTAGAAGCTCTACATCACACTCAGTGTTATCAAACTCGTATGGCTAGACATTTTAATAAGAAGGTCAAGACAAGAAACATCAAAGTAGGAGACTTGGTGTTAAAAGCATTAAGGAAAAATGTTTTAGATCCAAGGGGTAAATTTAGACCTAATTGGTCTGGACCCTACATTGTCAAAACAATCCTGTCAGGGGGTGCAGCAAAACTAACTAATATGGATGGCAATAAGTTCTCGAACATGACAAATCTTGACCAACTTAAGAAATACTACCCATAATTACTTGAGTAGGATACTCAAGAGAGCTACGTTTGGCCTGATTCCTTAGGAAAGGATACGTAGGCAACCCTTTACGGGTGCGGCCACTTTTTTTTTCAAAATCTCGCGCCCCAGAATTAATTAAAAAAAAAATCGACAGAAGATCGGCGAAATATCGGCGTCACGGAAAACGTTCCAGCGCCAGCAGTTGAGCATTAGCGCCAGCCGACGACCGTTAGCGCCAGGCGACGCGCCAGACTACCGTGACCGACGCCAGTACTGAAATCGTGGCGCCAATTCACAGTTTAAATTTTGGGAATATTTCGGTGTTTTTTGGAAAAAATTTCAACTTCCGTACTCGAAAAAGTTCTGGAAAATTAATTTTTTCGGTTTTTATTGCTTTAATAAAATAAATTTAAAGTGAATAATTTAATTAAAAAGCTGAAATTTCATTAATAAAATAAAATTACATTATTGATGGAATTTTAATAAAGCTTAAATAAATTAACTTTAAATAAAAACTATAAACTAAGTCTAATAATTGGAAATTAAGCAATGCTCCTAATCTTCCTTTTCTTTCCTAGCCCTTTTCCAATTTTTGTCTGCTTCCTCTTCCTCATCCATAACCTTAGCTAGTAGGCCCTTTAGAGGACCTACATTCAATCTTGGAGTAGATAGTTTCCCCTTCACCTAGGACTCTATGCTTCTTTTCTACCCAAGCTTTTTTCTCTGTGGTGTCAGCTTTCCTTTTTCCTTTATCTTTTGTAGTACTTTTCTTCCTAGGCATTGCAGGTGTTTTGAATTCAATTCTTTCACCTAAGCGTTCCCTAACAGGAACCCCCTTGTCGCCTAGACGACTCTTCACATCAGTTTTACGAACTGATTTTTTCTTCAAGTCCTTTGAAGGTTTCTTCAGCAGCCACTTCTTCACATCATTGGGCAAGGAAGGAGGAACATTTTGGGTAATTACTTCCCATAGAGGTCTGGCACTCCAATATGCATCAAATTTGTCTACTTCCTGGGAGACAGGGAACTCGTAGGGAGGACGAAGATCTCCGGAAGGAATATTCTGAAGTAGGTCGTATTGTCTTTTTACCCTGAAGGGATAGTAATAAGTCATACGGGACAAACTTGGAAGACGGCAAAAAGGTTTCTTGTGGACACCAACCATCCTTTCTATTTTCCACCACGGGATGACCCACTTGATAGCAAAATTGCGAGATTCGAAGACCCTCTTCCATTCGTGGCGCCCCATTTTAGAGAAGCGTTTCTTCCTCCTCACGAAGCAATTTGGAGTGTACTTCTCAATATTGTCTGGAGGGCTAATTAATTCTAGCCTTTCCATTAGCCACATCTGTAAAAAATTGCAATGCAAATAAATTATTATTACTATACAAAAATATATTTTTTGACTTCTGTAATTACAAAATATTATTTTTCTACCTGTAATAAAATTGGAGAGCCTCGAAAAGGTGCTTTTGGGTTCCTTTTCAGTTCATCAAGACTAATCATAGTCTCTCCAACTATCAATGGCATTGGATTTCTCCCTGATTGAATTTGTTCTAGTACGGTGGTTATAATTAATTGACCCTCATTATTTTTACTACTAGTAAAAATAATTAATTAAGCATAAAAAATAAGAAAGCCCTTCTTCTACAAATATGAAAAGATTCGGAGAGAGGTTTTTCAAAATAATGGCGAGCAAATTCTTTCAAATTAACTATGTTGCCATCTACTATTTTTGATAGATCCTTTTCTTTTAAATTGAAGAAGCGTTCAAAGTCTTTATAATAATATGCATCTATTCTAGGGATTACTATGAGATCTATTGCAGGGAAACCTAAAATAGCACCAAATTCTTCCGGCAAAGGGCTAATTTCATCATACCATATTCTAAAGTAATGAGTATCAACATCCCAATATTCTAGAGCGGTATGAATAAAATCTAAGTCAAGACCTACCCCTTTAATACCATAAATTCCCCCCAAGTGGAACACATCTAATTCTTTTCTTTCTTTGGCATTAAGAAACCGACACCATTCATGGGTGTATTGGGTAAAACTTTTGGTGACTAGAGACATGATATTATTTTTCTAAAGCTAAGAATTGTTTTATTTGCTGAAATTATGAAAAGAATCGGCTGGGCAAGGGGATATTTATGCACGAAATCGGAGCAGTTTTAATCTGGGAAGGATACGGAGTTAGCGCTATTTGGCGCCAGACGCTGCTATTGGCGCCTGACGCCAAAGCTTGGCGCCAAACGCCAAGTGTAGCGCCTGGAGCTACACCAAAACGTGTGGCGCCAGCTGGCACCAATTTGCCTCGTCGTACGCGCTTTCTAAAACCGCATTTTTACCTTAATTCGAGTCTGCTAATGACTTTATGGCTTCCTTATCTTTTTCTAACCATATTTTTTTTCCTTTTTTTAATTAATATAGCTATTATATTAATTATATTATTATTTATTCGAGTCTGGAAATTGTAGGTCAGCGTTTGGCGCCAACTCAGTTTTTCGCGTTAGAACTCTTTTTTGATATTTTATCTTTTTGGCTGATTTTCTTTATACATAAAGTCGTAAAAACTCCGTTTTGGATCATCAATTTTCATCTGTATTCACCTACAATTTTCACCTACAATCACCAATTCTTATTCTCTCTCTCTCTCTCTATTTTCTAAACTAGCTTCTCTCAAATACAAAATTCCGCATTCATTAGATCTAGAAACACCTAGCCATATTCGAAGGTCCCTTCGCCCTAGACGTGAATGGTTTAATTTCTGAGGGTTTGGTCCCAAATCTCTCTTTCGATTATTTAATTGTTGTTTTATTATTTTCCTTGAAGTTACTAACGTGTGTATTTTGTTATTAGAAAGAGGTACGAGGCATCAAAGTAAGTATTTTAATTGATTTTATTGATGTTATGATATAGAGTTCATGCTTAGGTTGTTATTATGATTCCTAGTATCATGTCTAGGGTAATTTTAATATTAAGTATGATTGTTATGATGTCTTTTATGTTTCTTCCTAATATTTATAATTGTTAGTATCATGTTAGGGTTAAAGCTTTAATTCTTTATTGTTTAGTGACATGCTAGGGTTTGTTATTAATCTTGTTAGTATCATGCCTAGGATCTTGCTATTATTATTATACTTTAACATGATTATGTTAATTATGATTATAATTGTTATAATTTATGATCATGATTATTTTAATTATTATTATTATGGTTATAATTATTATTTTTATTATTATTTATTATGTTTCTTTATATTTATTGTTATTGCTTGATCACACCTTTTATGCATGTTTAAAGGGAATTTGTACTTGTAATCACGCTCATATAAAATAATTGATAATCTTGTTAGGGTTAATTTGATTATAATTCAAGTGATCCCCAATAATAGATTTATTTATGCATTAATATTCAACTAACATAGATAAACATGTTTAGGGTAAACCTATTGATTGCATGTTAGTCAGAATGCGCACATGAGTACGATCAGAATAAAGTAGAGGCCCATTATTAGGGCAGGTTCAATCTCTTTTAGGTTGGATTTGTACCTTCATCCCCGAACCCTATTTGGTTCAAGACCTTATGGAGTTGACGATCTCTTGGATCGTTAAGGGGTGTAACCTTCACCTCGTGAACGGTTTACAAGTTCCTAAAAAACTTGTTGGCGACTCTTTTGCTCTATCTTCTTTCCCTTTGGACGCCAGCGTACTTTAGTGTATGATCACAGTGGGGTTCAAGCTAGGGGATTAACGCTTGAAATATTCCCTACATAGGGCGAGTTTAATCTCTTTTAGGTTGGATTTGTACCTTCATCCTCGAACTTCCAGTCATGGTTCCAGACCTATTGGAGTTAACGATCCAGGGGATCGTTAAGGGGTGTAACCTTCACCCTATGAACAGTTTACAAGTTCCTAAAACTTGTTGGCGACTCCTTTACTCTAGTTTCCTTCCCTTTGGACGCCACCATGTTTAAGTGCATGATCACACTGAGGCTCAAGTGTGGGATGACCTGAAATATTCCCTACACAATGACACTTATGTTTCAACTTTTCACCATATTTCACGCCACGTAGACAACAATTAAATAATTTATTATATTTTATATCATAACTTGTTTTGGAGAGATAGAAGTAATTCAAAACGTACAACATTAGTTTAAAATATATCCCAATCGATTGAAATAAAATTATTTACAATCTAAAATGGTTATATTACTTTATGTAAAACTGTTAATCGATTCGGGTCATGGGTTATTTCGAGTCAAGTCACTTCAGGTCACTGTTCAAGAATTGTTCACACTATCCAAAAGCTCGGGTTTAGGTAAACCCTATTGGCTTATAGCAATTTTTTTTTACTTTATTTTTGGCTAATTTTTAGAAATTTCTAATACTTCAAGGTTTTTTTAAGAGCTAATATTTCAATCTTAATTTGCTATTTAAAAAAAAATTAAATCAGCCACTTTCACCAATATTATTATTAGTCATTAAATGCATACTGCATAATTTAAATCGTCATAAATTCACATCAATTCCTAACCAATTTTGTATCAATGATATATTTTAAAACTTAGTACATAGTTAAAAAACTTTACCTTAAAATTCAATACACAACACGGGCATCTAGGCCCTGAGACAGTGACACTTGACATTCCAACTTTTTGCCAAGTGTTGCACATCGTCAATGACAATAATTATTAATATGACATGTAGGATTTATTTGAATATATGTTTTGTAGTAAAGGTTAAAAAAAGTTAGATAAATTTAGTAGTATTGTAGGGAATAATTTCAAGCCTTTAAAATCCCACTGCTTGAACCCCACTGTGATCATACACTAAAGTACGGTGGCGTCCAAAAAGGAAGAAGATAGAGCAAAAGAGTTGCCAACAAGTTTTTAAGGAACTTGTAAACCGTTCACGAGGTGAAGGTTACACCCCTTAACGATCCAAGAGATCGTCTACTCCATAAGGTCATGAACCAAATAAGGGTTCGGGGATGATGGTACAAATCCAACCTAAAAGAGATTGAACCTGCCCTAATAATAGGCCTCTACTTTATTCTGATCGTATTCATGTGCGCTTTCTGATTAACATGCAATCAATAGGTTTAACCCTAAACCTGTTTAATCTATGTTGGTTGAATATTAATGCACAAACAAATCTATTATTGGAGATCACTTGAATTATAATCACAACTAAACCTAAACAAGATTATCAATTATCTTATTAAGCGTGATTACAAGTACCAAATTCCCTTTAAACATGCAATAAAAAGTGTGATCAAGCAATAAATAATAAGCATCAAGCAACATAATAATTAATAATCATGAATAATAATAATAATCATAATCATCATAAACAAAATAATCATCATCAAAATAATAATAAATTATAACAATTATAATCATAATCATGTTCATGTTAATATTAAAGCATAATAACAAAAGCAAGATCCTAGGCATGATACTAAAAAGATTAATAACAAACCCTAGCATGTCACTAAGCAATAAAAATCAAAGCTTTAGCCCTAACATGATACTAACAATCATAAATATTAGGAAGAGAATAAAAGGCATCAAAGCAATCATATTTAATATTAAAGTTACCCTAGACATGATACTAGGAATATCATAACAATGTAAACATGATTTCTACATCATAAATCAATTAATCAATTAAAGTACTTACTTTGATGCCTCGTACCTCTTTCTAATAACAAAATACACACGTTAGTAACTTCAAGGAAAATAATAATCAAACAATTAAATTAAATAATTGAAAGAGAGATTTGGGACCAAACCCTAAGAAATTAAAGCCCTTCATGTCTAGGGCGAAGGCAACTTCGAATATGGTTAGGTGTTTCTAGATCTTGCGAATGCGGAATTTTGTATTTAAAAACAAGGTTTTGAAAAGGAAAGAGAGAGAGAGAGAATAATCAAGAAAATCTTGATGAGAGTTGGTTATTGAAAAAGGGGAGATATGACCTCTATTTATAGGAAAAAAGAGGGTCGAAGAATTAAGAAAAGAATCCAAATTCGAATCGAAATAAAACTCGTAGACAACAGTTTTTGCGGATTTTGTTTTTATCATATCTTTTGATCCAGGAATCGGAATAAGATGAATAAGATATCGTTGGAAAGATATTGAAGTCTACTTTCTAACCAAATTAGAATAAGATTAAAATATGTTGTAGAAAAAAAGATATGAACGAAATAGTGAGACGGTGTCAGTTTTGGATAGAGTTTGATATCTTATTCATATCTTTTCCGATATAGCTCGGAATTATTATTATAATATATCATTGGAAAGATAATTTCAAGATCTATCCAACCACATAAAATTTGGATAAAAAAATATGAGGCACGAAAATAATATCTGACTGTCTTTGAACATGTTTAAATCCGAATAGAATTAGGACTTTAAAAAAGGAAAGTTTTATAAAAAAAAAGGAAAATTTATATTTAAATCAAATTCCTTAATCTTATCTTTTCAAAAAAGGATAATTAAGATATTTTAGAAACTTATAGAAGATTCTAATCAATCCTAATTAGTTTAGGAATAGGATTAAACCTTTGGACCCTCCTCATGATCATTGGGTCGTAGGTAAAATCCGGTTTGGGCCCAGTTTAGTATTTTGGCCATAACTTCCTCATTATCCATCGGAATTAGGCTTATAATATATCGTTGGAAAGGTCTTTGCAAGCCCCATCCAACTACACCATTATTGGACCCTTATCATGGACCAAGCTAAACTGGAATGGACGTTTTCATAAAATAGAGTGGGTTTTGGAAAACAGAAAGAAAGAATTTTAACAAAAACTAACTGCAACACTAGACTTTTCACACTTTCACCTCATTCGATTATGGTTCGACGTGAAAGGTATTAATCACTGGGTTTGGTTTTGGGGAGACACAAATGGGTGTCTACAAGTATAAAAAAGTTATTTTAGTGTTCTATTTTCAATAATATTTGGATGATTTAGGGCCTGTTCACATTTACTGAACTGAGCTGAACTGAACTGAATGGAGCTGAACTGAACTAAATTGAGCTGAAATGAATATTTAATGAGAGAGGGAAATTAGGAGCTGAGCTGAACTGAACTGATTGAAGCTGAACTGAACGGAGCGGAACTGAACTGATTGGAGCTGAACTGAAATGAAATTAAGTAAATATGAACAAGCCCTTGGTAGGATATAAAAGGTATTTTAGAGTTTTATTTTTAATAAAACTTTTGGAGTAGAATTTTATTTTCAATAAAATACCAATATTTCTATACAAATGACAGATCTAAAGAGGTACAAAAGGAAAAAATTAAAAGATCAAAGAGACAAGGTTTTATACGTTCTTACGTAGTATATAATTGTTGTCTTAAGTTTTAACATGCAACCAGCCTTTTCTTGAATGTTAAGAGAAAATGAATAGAGATCACATCTTTAGACAACCGTTCTTTTTTGTTGTACATTATTACTTCTAATTTTCTAGATTGTCATCAAGTGATTATTAATCCTAAAATACCCATAAACGGACAAGTATGATTGTCAAGTGATCATTAATCCATAAAATATCCATAAACGAACAAATATGGTTGTCAAGTGATTATTAATCCATGAGTAAAAAATTAAAATTCATATATATATTAGATAAATAGTTTTATTTTAAAATTCAATAAACAATCCGGGCATCGCATGGGCACAAAAGCCCCCAAAATCTTTAATGGAACTTTTTCCATCACATAAATTGATAATATATATATATATATATATATATATATATATATATATATATATATATATACATATAGGGTCGGGATCCGGTGAGAACCACCCTTTATGTGAGAACCCACACCTTATGTGAGAACAAATCTCAGCCGCTAGATTAGATGAAATCCATTTGCTAAGATTATAAGAATGCCTACAAGCTAACTTTCAGCATCTAATTTATCTCTCCCTTCTATTCTGTCTGCAATTCAAAGCTCATCAATGGCGATTTACTTATCAATGGCGATTCACTGAGTATGCTCTTCTTTCGGCAAATTTTAGCGGTTTCTTTCTGCAATTTTCAACGGTTTCTTTTTGCAAATTTCAACGGTCGCAATTTCATCCACCATTGAGGTTTGTTCGTAATTTTAATTTTGAATTGCATGTTAATCTGAATATTCAATATATTTTGATTTTACATCTCTGAAAAATTTGGAATTGCATGTTAATTTTCGAATTGAATTACATGTTAATTTTCGAATTACATTAATCGAATTGAATGTTTAATTGCATCAATTATTTGATTGAATTGAATCAATTATTTAGGTTTGATTAATTTGATAGAGATTTTAATATTATCAGATTAAACTTTATAGTGATTGAATCAATTATTTATGTTCTTATTTTCAATCAAATTCAAAATGAGCAAATAAATTAAAATGAGCAAACCTAAATATGTATAATAGAACAAAGGGGATATGAAATGAGCAAAGTGGATATGGAATGAGCAAAGTCATATAAAAATGAGCAAATTGAACTTTGCTGTTATTATGTTCTTATTTTCAATCAAATTCAAAATGAGCAAATAAATTAAAATGAGCAAACCTAAATACATATAATAGAACATTTAAAATGAGGTAACTACAATTAAAATGAGAAAATATTAATGACATTCATAAGTAATTCAAGGATCTATAAGTTTTGCAAATAATTGCTTGTAAAAACACTAAGTATACAGAATTGTGTATGTGTGTGTGTGTGTGTGAGTGTGTGTGTGTGTGTGAGTGAGTGTAACAGTGTGTTTGTGTGTGAGTGTGAGTGTGAGTGTGAGTGTAAGTGTGATTGAGTGTAAGAGTTTATATATGTGGGCATTGAATTGCATGTTCATTTGACAAATGAGCAAACCTATCCCCCCCTGCCCCCTCCTCTTTCTGCTTGCAATTCTGATTTCAGAAACTGATTTCAGTTATAATTATAGATTATGAAATTATTGAGTGTGTGTGTGTGTGTATGTGTGTGTGTGTGTGTAAGTGTGTATCTATGTCTCTGTGTGTAAGTTTGTTTAAGAATCTGATTTCAGTTCTAATTATTAAGAGTGTATGTGTGTGTTTAAGTGTGTTTAAGGAGGTGCATATTCACAAATGATGAGCAACAACGAACAAGTTGAGAGTCAATCAAGTACCATCACAAATGTGCCAACTACTCCTACAATAGTAGTTTCTCCTAAAGTAGCACCTTTGATCAATCCTGGAGGAACAAAAGAATGGCATCCAATATGCCTCAATGAGTTGAAACCAGCTATAGGGATGAAGTTTAATAATCTTGAAGAGGGCCTTGAATTTTATAAAGGCTATGCATTTGCTTCTGGTTTCGATACAAGGAAGTCTACAACTAAAAGACAAAGAAGAAGCAAAGAATTAAAATATCAGTATATCTTGTACAATAAGGAAGGATGCAAAGAAAAAAGAAAGACTACTGTAGAAAAAGATTTAAATAACAAGGAAGGGGAAAACAATGAAGAAAAATCTTCAATCAAAAGGAAGAGACTCGTTACTCGTGTTGGGTGCAAGGCACATATTGTCCTAAAGCATTGTGATGATAACACATTCATAGTGACAAAATTTCATGAGGGACATACTCATGCACTTTATACACCTAGCTGCAATCTATTCCAAAAAGAAGGAAGGAAAATTAACATTTTACACAAAAAAATAATTGTGAATAATTCTAAGGTAACACTTTCAAATTCTCTTATGTTTCATGAATTCTATGTATTTTCTAATAAAAGTTGTTTGCTCATTTGACAAATGAGCAAATAATTTTTTGCTCATTTGCCAAATGAGCATTGAATTGTTTCATGAATTCTCTTATGTTTCAAATTCTCTTATGTTTCATGAATTCTCTGTATGTTCTAATAAAAGTTGTTTGCTCATTTGACAAATGGGCAAATAATTTTTTTCTAATTTGACAAATGAGCATTGAATTGTTTGCTCATTTTAAAAATGAGCATTGAATTATTTGCTCATGTGACAAACTGTTTTGTTCTTTAAATAGGTGAATATTGGTCCCGTTACAACTTTTTCAAATGATGAAGGAAATTGTTGGAGGATATGAAAACATTGGTGCATCTAAGGAAGATTTCAAAAATTTTCATAGTGATTTAAAAGCATACATTCAAGGAAGCGATGCTCAAATGTTCGTGGATAACTTTACCAACAAAAAGCTGATGTGGAGCGCTTTTTTCTTTGATTTTGAGATGGATGAAGATTATTGCCTTTGTAGAGCATTGTGGGCAGACCCCCTTTGTAAAAAGAGTTATGCGCTATTTGGTGATATAGTATCCTTTGATACCACATACCAAACCAATAGGTAATTCATTTATGTGTTATTACTAGCTATGGCTGAAATTAATGACTTTGTTTTAAATAAAATTAGTTTAATTGCTCATTACTTCTATGTGGAAATTGAATATCCCTATAAGTCTAATATTCTTTGATAAGAGTATGTATATGGGCATTGAATTGCATGTTCATTTGACAAATGAGCATTGAATTATTTGCTCATATGAGAAATGAGCATTCAATTATTTGCACATTTGATAAAAGAGCAAAGAATTGTTTGCTTATTTCACAAATAAGCATTGAGTTATTTGCTCATTTGACAAATGAGCAATCGATTATTTGATAATTTTTCAAATGAGTATTAAATTATCTGCTCATTTAAACTTTATTTTGTATGTGTAAACAGGTACAACATGGTGTTTACTCCATTTACAGGCGTTGACCATCATAAGAATTGCATTAATTTTGCTGCTGGTTTCATAGCAAAGGAAGATATCGTGTCATTTGAATGGTTGTTCAGATCATTCCTCAAGGCAATGGGTGGGAATGAACCTAATTGTATGATCACAGATCAGGATCCAGCAATGAAAATTGCTATTAGAAGTGTGTTTAAGAAGACTGAACATCGGTTCTGTATGTGGCACATAATGAAAAAGTTACCAGATAAGGTGGAGAAATCAATCATGCAAGAAGAAACTAGTTTCCTAAAAAATTATGTGCTTGCGTTTGGCACCTTGAAATTGAACCTGCTGAGTTTGAAAAAAGGTGGAACAAGGTGATGATTGAATACCACTTGGAACAACATAAATGGTTAGGTTATATGTACAAGATAAGAGACAAGTGGATTCCGGCCTATTTAAGAGATGTGTTCCTTGGAGGAATAATGCGTACAACATCAAGATCCGAAAGTGAAAACAACTTTTTCTGCTCCTTTATCAATCCTCATGTGTCACTTGTTGAGTTTTACTTGAGATATGAAGCTGCAATTGATGCCCAGAGACACACTCAAGGTCAGAATGATAATGATTCAAAGCACAAATATCCTGAGTGCAAAATACCACTAGGGATAGAAAAGCATGCCTCACATTTATATACTAACTCTGTCTTTTATGATTTTCAATACGAGGTTGAAATTGCTTGTTTTTCTTGTGGTGTTGATGAATTGAAGAAAGAAAATGAATTGGAAGTTGCAACAGTAAGTGAAGGAAATCGGACTAGAACATTTGATGTTGTGTTTAATCCAACTAACTATGACACCACATGTTCTTGCAAGCTATTTTATAGGCAAGGAATTACATGTAGACATATGATTTGGGTTTGGAAAGCAAAAAGGTTTGAAACCATTCCCGAGCAGTATATGCTACACAGGTGGACTACTATGGCATTAAAGAAACCATTTTTTGACTTGGGAGGAAACCTGTTGGAGCAATGTGCTAATATAATAGACAAGAAAAAATTGTTAAATGATTTATGGTCAGAGACACACACTTGTGTAAGTTTGGCAGAAGGAAAAGATGAAGATATTCAAGACCTTGTGATAAATCTTCAAGGAATAAGAAAGGATGTGGAAGCAAAGAGGATTGCAAGAAATAATGAAACAACAGCTGGAAGTGCAAAAAACAAAGAGCAAGACATTGAGCTATTGATTGGAGCTAGTGTGCCAACTGAAATAATTGTCAAACCTCCAAAAGTTTCAAAGAATAAAGGGACTGGAGTTCATGTATCAAATGAAGAGACTTCAAAAAAGAAAGCGACTGAGATTGATGTGTCAAATGTTGAAACAAGAGGTAGAAGTGCAAAAAGGCTTAAGGGAGAAAAAGAAAAGGCTGTAGAGCAAAACCAAAAAATGAAGAGATTATGTAGAGGTTGTGGTGAATTGAGTCATCATGATATTAGAAATTGTCCAAAAAAAGTGTAATGGTACTTTTATATACATATAAGATTTTGTTGAATTTTTATATTTAATAATATATTATTAATTTTGAACTAATCATAGTTTAATGCTTTGCAATATTGTTGAATTGAAAATAGAACATATTCAAATTAGTGACTAAATATTTGTTCATTTCTCAAATGAGCAATAATTCCTTGCTCATTAATCAAATGAGCAAATAGTTAACTACTCATTTTGTCAAATGAGCAAATAATTATTTGCTCATTTGGTAAATGAGCAAATTAGCTACTATATAATCTTGGAACAATTGCACTCTTGTTTCATCTCCCAATCCAAAATCAGCTCTCCTTGGGTCAAATGAGCAAAGATATCTTTTCTCAATCATCAAATGAGCAAGTAATTCCTTACTCACTTAGCAAATAATCAAAAAAGGTAAAAGCTCATTTCTTAAATGAGAAAAAATAGTTGCTCATTTGTGAAATGAGCAAACATTTCTTTATTCATTTATCAAATGAGCAAGAAATTTTTTGAACATTTATCAAATGAGCAAGAATTCATTGATCTATCATTTAATGAGCAAACATCTGTTTGCTCATTTAACAAATGAACGAATATTTCAAATGAAAACGGCTGTATATAACAAGGTATGTGAAGTAAAAACAAAAAAAAGATTGAATTTTAATTCAAATATAATCATCACTATAGTAAAAAAGGGTAGGCTTCTATTGGTAAAATCTGTTTATAAATCAGTTTTACATCATTCAAAGACTACTTAAAAGTAGATAAAATCTTAATTTACCCAATTCCCTAAACCAAAAAAGACAAATCATCACTACTAACTATTTAATTCCCTAACATTTAGCTTTCTTCAGTCTTTTGCTCTTTCTTCCTTAAACTTTTTCTTCTTCAGGCTTTTCTTTTTCAGCATTTTCTTCTTTGTCAGCAACATAAACTTTACTTTGCTTTTTCTTCTTCTGAGCAATTTCTTTAACAGATTGAATAGTGTTCACTTCACTTGTAATTATTCCCAGGGTGTACTTTTCACGAAGTTTAGTCAAGATTATCAGCTGCAAAACAAATAACATAATCAAACCCTATACAATTAAGGAGATTTCAATAACATGAGCAAACATGTAAAAGTAACACCACAAGTTGCAGTTGTAACTTGTAAGGCAATGGCCTACGGTATTGCTAGATTAATGGACCATAGACCTCAAAATTAAAGTAAACATTTGATAGGAATCCTTGCTCATTTGTCAAATGAGCAAACATTTCTTTGCTCATTTGATAAATGAGCAAGTAATTTCTTGCTCATTTAGAAAATAATTAAAAAGTTAATTGCTCATTTCTTAAATGAGCAAAGAATTAGTTGCTCATTTGTGAAATGAGCAAACATTTCTTTGTTCATTTATGAACTGAACAAGTAAATCCTTGCTCATTTGTCAAATGAGCAAACATTTCTTTGCTCATTTGATAAATGAACAAGTAATTTCTTGCTCATTTAGCAAATAATCAAAAAGTTAATTGCTCATTTCTCAAATGAGCAAAAAATTTACATTATTTTTCTTCAAACCAGGATCCCACTTTGCACAACCCATGTATGTTTCCATGAGTCTCATCACTGCAACTCCACAATGCAAATGATTTTTATCCGAAGACTTCCATGAACCATTAATCACAGAAATTTCCATCCGCTTGATATCATTTGCCAAAACAGAACTCTGTACATTTCCTTCACATTGAATAAAGTTTGAAAAAGCAGTTCTCTGAAAACAAAAACATCAAATAAGCAAACATAATAAAATCTAATCATTCAAGTAAAAGAAACAAACATAATGTGAATAGAGATTAACTTTTAAGCCATACCAAATGTTTTAAAAGCTGTTTATGATCTCCAGCATCTTTGTTATAATCAAAAAGCTCGATATTACCATTCAGTGTGGTATTGTTAAAACATACCAAATAGTAATGATCTTCTTCATAAACTGGGAAGAAAAAAAGCTGAATATCCTTGTGTGGTACAACTGATTTCATGTACAAATTCTCAGCAACCTCAAAAAACATCTTATTCCGATGGGCAACAGAATCTATCTCATAGTGAATAAGACAGTCCTACATGTTAAAGAAAAAAATTAATTACAACAAAAAAACAAAATAATTCAATAAAACAAAATAAATGAAAGAATTTGAACTTACGGTAGCACTAAGGTCAAAAAAGAAATGAGCAGGAGAATTTGGATCTCTAAACTGCTCATTATAATTCAGAATGCTACACCAAGCATTAATGATCTCTGTATCAACTTTATATTTATTATAAAGATTCTCAAGATGTACTCTCAAAATTTCAAGACAATTCTCTCCATTAAATACTTGTTCACTGCATAAAAAGAATAAAGAAAGTTAGTATGTCTAAAACAAATGGAAGTTAATGTACAAGATAATAAATTCTATAGATAAAAAAAATACTTACAAACGATTTTTATCATCAGCAAACATTGCCTTCAAGACGCTCATCTGAACTGGTGATAATGGATTGTAAATTATCATAATGCGGGACTTAAAAGGTGATCTAAGAAGCACTGATGGCTAGGGTTTGCGTTTCTTTGGAATAGAACTCTTCTTTTCAGTATCACCTTTTCTCTTATGCACAATTAAAGCTTCTTGAGCATCAGAAATGAGATCTTGAGGATTAGCAATTAGAGCATCACCAACAGCTTGAGAAGCATCAGCAACAGAAGCACCAACTTGTGCACTGACAGAAGCAACTACAGGTTCAGTAGGCGCATTGCTAGGGGGAGAATTAGTTTCTTGAGAAAAGACTCCTAAACTGAATGTAGCAGTTCCAGATCCTTTGGCAAGTGAATGTCCTGAAGCAGATTTGAAACTTGAATCTCCAATTTTTTTGAACACATTTTTAGCAGCCCTATCTGAACATCCAACATCAGGGATACAACTTGCTATCTGAACACTTTCAGAAGCAATCTTAGTAACATCAATGGGTTCCGATTCATTTGGATGAACAACCATTGCATTGAATGAAGATTCAGCATGCTTTTTGTTGCTTGAAATCTGAGAAAACCTATCCCAAGCTACAATTACTGCTGGATCTTGCCAATATTCTTCATCTTGGCTAAATGAAAGAGTATTATCTTCAGTCAAAGTTTTGGAGCTCATCTTATGCTCATCACAAATGCCCATGGCATCTTCCTTCAACTTTTGTATCTTCTCGTTGTTTGGAAAATACTTGATGGCAGTTTCATGTTTTTGACTGAAATACATGTATGCCAAGACCAGGTTTGTAGATGCTGTTGCAAGCTCCATAAGGCATTTCTGTAAAAAATAAATAAATTAAAAAAAATACATAAATAAGATAAATATAAATGAGAAGAGTAAATATGGAATAAGCAAAGTGGATATGGAATGAGCAAAGTCATATAAAAATGAGCAAATTGAACTTTATATGAGCATTGAAGTTTTTGCTCATTTGACAAATGAGCAAAAAATTAATTGCTCATTTGACAAATGAGCAAAAAATTAAGAACTATAATGCTCCTGCTCACAAGAAATATCCACATATTTATCATATATGAGTTTCACAAGATTGCAGTAACCAAAAACCAACATTTACATAAAATACTTTTTCTATATTCATGACATGCATATGAGTAATGCAAAAGCACACATATGGACACTTGCCTCTATGCATCATACTGAGAAGAACTCTAAAAATAAACAAAAAATTAATATTGGCTTCCAGAAAACTCATATAAATACCTTCTTTGGATCTTGTTCACTTTCTTCAATTTTTGTACGAATTGGATCAGATTGTTCCTAAAGACAAACATAAACAAAACAAAAAAAAAGAAAAAGAAAGTTAGAACAAGTTGAAACCAAATATCCTAACAAATATAAACCAAGCTTACTTATAACACATAACCAATTGCATAATTTGCTCATCTGTCAAATGAGTAAAAAATTATTTGCTCATTTCAAATATGAGCAAGTAATTGCTTACTCATTAGACAAATGAGCAAAAATTAGTTGGTCATTTCCAAAAAGAACAAAGAATATTATTGTATATATGGTTACCTTATTGGCAACTACTTGAGTTTCCACTTCAGAAGGAATGAATTTTTTCCTAAATAAAAAACAAAAAAGTTAAAAAAGTAGGATAAAAAGGAAAAAAATAAAACAGAAAATTATAGTTAAACACCATTTTAGGCTGTGTCATGCTAGAAGAACCAGCATCAAGCTTTTTAGCACGAATATTTCCAAGCCTCCCTTTAAAGAGTTCCAATTTCTCACGTGTTGACAGCATAGCTGTTGTCCACCCTTTCAATATTGGAATTTCACGTGCAGCTCGAACTTCCTCAAGTACAAATTGATCAACATATAATAACTACAAACAAGTAAGAAAAGAAAAATTAGTAAATTAAAAATCAACAAATAAGTAAGAAATACTACATTAAAAATATACAAAAATTATAGTAATACCATAAGAAACAATAAAGACCCAGGAAAAGAACGAGTTGGACGTTCTTCCTATAAAAGCTTGCCCTTCACGAGGAAATCAAGGATATACTTTGACCAATTCAAGTCCTTGATTTTATCAACATCAGAAAGAAATGTAAGAATATCAGAATTAGTATTCATGTTTTGTTTCGCTGACAAAAAAATGAGCAAAACAAAAGAGAAATGAGCAAATAGAAATTTAACTGAGCAAAATAAAATAGAAATGAGCAAACTAAATTGAAAATGAGCAAATTGAAAGTAAAATGAGCATAATAAAAATAAGAAGACTACCATCCATCAGTGTAGACACACAAAGAACTACAAAGTTCCGTTTGAACATAGCACCAGCTGACTTATGCTCCTTCAAAAACTCTTTAAGCTCCCCTATTTTGATAGAGAGTGAGTTGCTTTGGAATTGCTTTTTCCATTGTTGAATGACTTTTTTATTTCTGGAAAAATTATTTTTATCAATCTCTATGCCCCCTATTGGCAACCCAAGAACTTCATGCACATGGTCTTCAGTGATACGGAAAGGATCAGAATCAGGAATATTTAATGATCACGTCTTAGCATCAAAGTGTTGCACCAACCATAAACCCAACCGCAAAGGCAGTTGGGTCACCTTCAAAAACTCCATCGACCCAAATCCTATATCCCTTACTGCTTTCAACTGATTTTGTGAAAGTAAAACTGATTCCATAACTTGAACAATGGATGAGGGTGACATCCGACTATGCAATGTCCCATGAATGTGAGACTTCAAACCTTCCACTTCATTACCTGACTTCAAAACTTGCAATTCATTGCAGGATTTCATCTCCACTACCTTAATCATCTGTTTTTCTTTCTTTAATGTGTCCTTTAAAACCATTTTTCCTTTGTCATTAGAAGATCCTGTCTTGAAACTCATTCCTTTATATTGTGGCTGTGTAGAACGACCAACAACTCCTAATTGTGCTGGCCCTACCGCATCTTCGTCACCACCAACAACTCCTAACTGTGATGCCCCTGCTGCATCTTGGTCACCACCAACTCTTAACTGTCCCGCCCCTGCTGCATCTTGCTCACCAACATTAACAGCAGAATTTGTCTCAACAGATGTCCTGCTCAACAAAATAGGTATCCTGATGTCAAATGAGCAAATACTTAGCTACTAATTTAACAAAATGAACAAAACTTAAATGCTCATTTCTCAAATGAGCAAATAGTTAAATGCTCATTTCTCAAATGAGCAAATACTTAGTGCTAAAATGAAAAACAAAACATAAAATGAACAAGTTATCAACTACTTTCAAAGCTGTGAAGAAGTTAGAGAACTTGTTTTTAAACTCAAATTCTTTCTCACTGATATCTACTTTAAGACCTGATGTGCAACATAATGAACTAACTTCTAGGCTTCTTATGTGAAAAGCCGAACAGTAAAACGCCTTCTAACTATCAGTTTCTTGGCTTCTAATGTGAAAATCCAAACTAATTACACAACAAAGTTGGTAGCTTTGTGGTGACGATAGTAATAACATTGCACAGGGAATTTTGATTGTGATAATTTCTAAGACAAACAAAAGAGATGTATTGAAAATTACTTCCCATCTTAAACTGTTTTTTTTTTCCTATTTGCTTTCACATACAAGTATTAACCTGTGGAAGTTTTAGATGTATTGAAAATTACTTCCCAACATAATCTACAACTTTTTATTGCTTGTAACTGTCAATTAAAAATCTAATATTTCATAAATGAACAACAAAACATAAAATGAACAAGTTATCAACTAATCTACAAGAACTCCCATCAAGTAATACAACTAATCAACTAATCTACAACAACAACAAAAATAATAATAACTCAAATAATAAAAATAAAATGAGCAGAAACACATACATTGTATTTTCTTGAGGAACAATTGCAGAATCCATAGCAATTACTTCTAGGTTTCCAAAAAAACAAAGAAAATGTAAGATAATTACTCATATGAAGCAAAATGAAAACTAAAATCAACTAATAATTACTCAAATAAAGCTATAATCAAACAAAAAATAAGATAAAACCAGAAAATAAAACATAATTGAGAACTAAAGTAAACCGAAAATCAAATTAAGATACACAAAATAATTAAAATACCTAAAATCAAGCTAAAATGAACATAATAGCACAAATTATAAGTGAATTGTAGATTTCCAAAAAAACGAAAAAACTGGACAATAACGAAAATAAGCAAAATCAACTTGATAACTACTGAAAAAAACGAAAATAAAACTGAAATCAATGAAAAAAACAAAGTAAAACATTATCGACAGAAATTGATAAACAATGTGAGCTGAAATCAGCGAAAACAAACGAAAATCAAAATGAAAATCAACAAATGTAACTGAATGTGACCTAAAATTAATTGATGAACACGAAAATATAAACAATAAACTCACCTTGAAAAAAAATTGATGAAGATTGGAGGAGTAGTGATGAGAAATCAGAGAGAAAAGCAGAGAGAAAGAGAGTAGAAAATAGTGAAATTGTGAGGAGAGAGGAAATAGTGCGTGAAAGAGGAAGGAGAAGAGAGAAAAAACACAGTAGTTTTGTTTGACCGGGATTTAATTGTGGCCGTTGGATGTAATTGATCCAACGGTTATAATTAGTCCTCACATATAATAGGGTTCTCACATAAGGGATGTGGTCTCATATGATCCCATTTCTATACATATATATATATATATATATATATATATATAAAATATATATATATATATATATATTATTAGTGAAGAGTGGGCTCCAATAACATTGATTAAAAAAAACCTAACGGAACTTGTTAACGAGGATTGATAACGACAAGGTCACAATATTTACTAATTAAACTTAAGGATTACAATGTGTAACTTTTAAAAAGATGGGGCACAACAACGTAGAAAACGCAAAAGTAAAGGGTTATCTTGTAGAATTTCCCAAAACGAAAAGGGGTATTTGTAACATGGAACTATTGTGCCTGATACAAATACCCCTAATATTTTGTTTCTTTAAGACATTATTTGTAACGAGTAGTCAAAGTGCCTGTTACAAATACCTGGTTATTTGTAACAGGTAGTCAAAGTGTATGTTACAAATACTTGGCTATTTGTAACAGGCACTTTAAATTCCTGTTACAAATAACCTGGTATACAAATAAAATTTTTATCCATAACGGCCACATACGTAACGCTCGCTGCTCGTTATGAAAAGCTTGTTTTTGCCCGTTATTAATAGGCTTTTTTTCACCAGTGAAAGTATTGATCAATTAAGTATCGAGTTTAAATTATATCATAACCGAAATAATTACATATTTGGATCAAGTTCAGATCGTATATGTCTTGCAACAAGTCAACGTTATAACGGAGGATCTTGAGTACAGTTCAAGCATAGATTGTAAGCCTTCATTTTTGGTTAAGTTTAGAATGAATAAATCTCGGATTCAGAACAAATTGAAGATTAACATGATTTTTTTGCATAATTATGAAATGAACTATCTACATAAGATTGGACCCCAAGAAATTTCAATTATGTTTTACTTAGGCTTGATTAATTACGGGGTAGTTTAATCAGTTTACATTAAATTAGGTCAAGTTAATTAATTAGGGTAAATTTTTAATAGTTAATGGAATCAAGCCAGATTACTAACAATTTGATAAAATTTGTGATCTTGACTTAGTTTGAGTATAGAATGATACATGTTGAATCAAATATCCAGTTTTATTGTATATGGTTGAATTGAACTCGAGTAAAGATCAGATCCCATTTTATGTTGATAAGGTCGATTGTAGTTTCTCTTGAGTTAATAAGGTTTTGAATTGTTATTGATCGAAGTCAAGTTTATATTATTATCAATATTTTGGAAAAGATTAGATAGCAAATCAATAATACAAAAACTCCCTCGAAAGAAAGGGTAAATCTCTCTCAAAAGAAAGAACGTGACTCCGTCTCGAACGATAATCTCCGTCCCGAACGATTTGCTCTGTGAAGAATTGCTGGTCCCTAGCGCTATGGCTGATGAGTTAGCTCAACAATATTCAGCTTTAAGGCTGGAGGAGGAGGAAGGGGATTTGATAGATTTGAGCAACATTGATGGGGAAGAATCGAATGATAATATCAATCTGCTGCTGGTGGGGCGATTGTGTACAAATCGCCCGTACAATGTCGAGGCTTTTAAGCGTACGATGCTCAAGGTATGGAATCTCCCGAATAACCTTGTGATTAGGGTTCTTAGCCCTAATTTATTTGCTTTTCAGTTTTTTCATTGGAAAGATAGAGAAAAAGTCTTAAAGGGCAGACCATGGTGTTGGGAGAATCATTTGTTAATACTGAAAGAAATTAAGGGGGATGAACAACCCGATCGAGTAAAACTTAATACATCCCCTTTCTGGATAAGAGTGATCAATCTGTCATTCAATTGTCGTTCGAACGCTTATGTTAAGGCGATCGAACTTAGGAACCTTTATGGAATTAGAGGATGATACTTTTGGCCTGGACCAATATAGAAGAGTTAGGGTGCTGATAGATATTGAAAAACCATTACGACGTTACCAGTGGATGAAGGATAAAAAGGGGAACGAGGTGCGTGTGGAGTTCAAGTATGAGCAACTTCCATATCTGTGCTTTGCGTGTGGAATCATCGGCCATTCCAAAAAAGATTGTGTTAATGTGTCTGAAGAAGAAAAATTACAGAAGTTGGGATGGGAGTTATACCTCCGGGCTTCTCTTAGAAAAGGTGTCTCGAAAAAGGTGGAGGAGGAGACCCTTATTTTAGCCAGCAGGAAACAGCTATTTATAACAAAGGAAAATGATCCTTCCTTTGTTGATGGTAAATCAGATGTGGGGAAGAATTCAGAGAGGGTCGTTGTTTTGTCTGGTGCAGGGGTGCTGATCAATGAGTCTGGCAAGGAGGGTAGGGTCGTGCAGTTTGACGAGCAAAATATTGTGCCAAGTGTGAGTACGAATCCCAATGTCAGTGACAAAGAAACTGCTGAGGTCAGGGGGCAGAATAATACTTATGGAGTTTTGCCTCCCCTTTCCTTTGTGGTGGGCTCGGTTAGTCTGAAAAAACAAGGCAGAAAGGTGATTAAGGCAGTGAGAAATCGGGCAAAGGGACATGCTGATATGGAGACAGATGAGGGTGTGAATCAGGGGTCCTCGGGAAAAAGAAAAGCAAAGATGCAGCCTATGGGAGAAGTTGTAGAGCAGGAGGGTTCGTCTTTGAAGAGAGTGAAAGGAAGCCTAGACAATGATGAGTTGTCTGATTTTATTCAAGTAGCGGAGGTTGGTGATGGCCAACCCCGCGAAGAGCAATGAAAACCTTAATTTGGAACTGTTATGGGCTTGGCAACCCATCAACAGTTAAAGCTCTCCAAGATTGGTGTTGGAGACATAGGTCGAATATTGTTTTCGTTATGGAAACAAAAATTGATTCTCGTCGTCTAGAGGTGATTCGTAATAGACGTGGTTTTGTTAATGGAGTTTGCTTAAGTAGTAATGGTAGGTATGGGGGCCTAGGTCTCTGGTGGAGGGATTTAAATGTGGTAGTTGTTTCTTTTTCGGCTCACCACATAGAGGCAAATGTTTGTGATGAGAATGATACCCCAGCATGGAAATTTATTTGAGTGTAGGGATGGCCTGAAGCGGCAAATAAGCACCGTATGTGGGATCTCATGCGTAGTATTCATGTGAGGTGTACTATTCCGATGGTTCTTGGCGGGGATTTTAATGAAATTTTGGGGATACATGAGAAGAGTGGTGGGAAACAAAGAGGGGAGAGAGAAATGGATGCTTTCCGGGATGCTCTTGATGATTGTGGTCTTCGTGATCTTGGTTACAAAGGCAATGTGTTCACTTGGGAACGGGGCACATCAATGGATACTTTGTTGCGAGAAAGGTTGGATAGATATGTGTCTTCGGATGGGTGGTGCACTATGTTCCCTTTTTTTGAGGTAATTAATTTCCCTATATGCCATTCGGACCATGCGGCTATTTTATTGAAATTTGGGCAGACAAATGAGTGTGACCGAAAAGGGAAATTATTCCGGTTTGAAGCACTATGGCTCTCGAATAATGAATGTAGTAAGGTGGACTCCGATGCGTGGGTGTGTGGTGTTTCCGAGCCTATACACAAGAGGATTGCTAGAGTAGGGGAGGACCTCTCTTTTTGGGCTAGGCGTAAGTTTGGTAATATAAAGAAAAAAATAAAGAAATCCAAAATAAAGTTACAGGAAGCTCAAGGTGGCTAGTTCGATGCAAGGAGACTGGCGCTTTGTGTAGATATTAAAAGGAGATAGATGAGCTGCAGAGACTTGAGGAGTCATATTGGCATACGAGAGCTAGATCAAATGAGCTAAGGGATGGGGACAAAAATACAAAGTACTTTCACCATAAGGCGAACCAAAGAAGGGCAAAGAACTCCATCTCGAGTTTGTGTGACGATAATGGGGTGTGGAGGACCTCGGTGAATGAGATAGATGGGGTAATTGCAGATTACTTTGGGTCTCTTTTTCGTACTGATAATCCCTGCAATTTGGAGGAAGCTACTGCCGGAATTAAATCACTTGTGACTGATGATATGCGGGAAGAGTTGGAAGTGGAACCGACGGGGGATGAAATTAGAGATGCTTTATTCCAAATGCACCCAAACAAGGCTCCAGGTCCGGATGGTATGCACGCTCTATTTTTCCAGAAATTTTGGGGTATTGTGGGAAGAGATGTGATTAATTTTGTGAAGGGTTGGTGGCGGGGGGAGATAGATTTGGGGGAGGTTAATCGAACTTGCATTGTGCTGATTCCGAAATGTAATGACCCAAAGAGGATGGCGGATTTTAGACCTATTAGCTTATGCAATGTGTTGTATAAGATTTTGTCGAAAACTCTGGCAATTAAAATGAAGTTTATGCTTGGTTCGGTAATTTCTCCAAATCAAAGTGCTTTCGTTCCTAACCGTCTTATAACTGATAATGCACTTATTGCATTCGAGGTTTTTCATGCTATGAAGAGGAAAGAGGAAGGGAAGGATGGGTCGGTGGCTTTGAAGCTTGACATGAGTAAAGCTTATGATAGGGTGGAGTGGGGCTTCCTAGAGAAAGTTATGCAAAAGATGGGATTTCCGCAGTCATGGATTGGTCGTATCATGCTATGCTTAGCAAGTGTCTCTTTTTCTTTTAAATACACTGGTGGCATTTCGGGCTCTTTGATCCCTACTCGGGGACTTCGGCAAGGTGATCCAATTTCTCCCTATTTATTTTTGATTTGTGCCGATGATTTCTCTATGTTGCTCTCAAAAGCGACCAATGATAAAATGATACATGGTGCTCGTATATGTAGAGGGGCCCCAAGAATTTCCCACCTATTTTTTGCAGATGACAGTATTTTATTTGCTAAAGCTACTCTGAATGAATGCTCTAAAATTGCTGATATTATCAGTGTTTATGAAAGAGCTTCGGGTCAAAGTGTGAATCTCAGTAAAACTGAGGTAGCTTTTAGCAAATGTGAAAAGGTTGAAAGAAGGAGGGAAATCACTACTACTCTTGGGTAAGAGAGGTGGATAGACATGAAAAATACCTTGGCTTACCAACGATTATTGGGAGATCAAAGAAGGCTATTTTCGCAGGGTTGAAGGAGAGAATATGGAAGAAGCTTCAAGGATGGAAGGAAAAATTGTTGTCTCGCCCGGGTAAAGAAGTGCTCATTAAAGCTGTAACGCAGGCAATTCCCACTTACATGATGAGTATATTCCGAATCCCCGATGGTTTGATTGATGAGATTCACTCAATTTTGGCCGAATTTTGGTGGGGTTCTGTAGGGAATAATTTCAATCCTTTAAAATCCCACTAGCTTGAACCCCACTGTGATCATACACTAAAGTACGGTGGCGTCCAAAAGGGAAGAAGATGGAGAAAAAGAGTCGCCAACAAGTTTTAGGAACTTGTAAACCGTTCATAGGATGAAGGTTACACCCCTTTACGATCCAAGAGATCGTCAACTCCATAAGGTCATGAACCAAATAAGGGTTTGGGGATGAAGGTACAAATCCAACCTAAAAGAGATTGAACCTGCCCTAATAATAGGCGTCTTCTTTATTCAGATCGTATTCATGTGCGCTTTCTGATTAACATGCAATCAATAGGATTAACTCTAAACCTGTTTAATCTATGTTGGTTGAATTTAATGCACAAATAAACTATTATTGGCGATCACTTCATTATAATCATATTAACCCTAACAAGATTATTAAATTATCTTATTAAGCGTGATTACAAGTACCAATTCCCTTTAACATGCATAAAAGCGTGATCAAGCAATAACAATAAATATCAAGCAACATTAAAAATATCATGAATAATAATTATAATAACAATAATATCATCATAAATAAAATAATTATCATCAAAATAATAATAATAATAATAATAATAATAAAAATAATAATAATAATAATAATAGCAAGATCCTAGGCATGATACTAACAAGATTAATAACAAACTCTAGCATGTCACTAAGCATTAAAAATCAAATCTTTAACCCTAACATGATACTAACAATCGCAAATATTAGGAAGAACATAGGAAGCATCGCAGGAATCATATTTAATATTAAAATTACCGTAGACATGATACTAGGAATATCATAATAACAATATAAACATGATGTCTACATCATAAATCAATTAAAACCATTAAATTACTTACTTTGATGCCTCGTACCTCTTTCTAATAACAAAATACACACGTTAGTAACTTCAAGGAAAAAAATAAACAAAACAATTAAATTAAATAATTGAAAGAGAGATTTGGGACCAAACTCTCAGAAATTAAACCTTTCACGTCTAGGGCGAAGGCAACTTCGAATATGGATAGGTGTTTCTAGATCTTGTGAATGCGGAATTTTGTATGAAAAAGCAAAGTAAGAAAGAAAGAATCGAATGTTTTAAAAGAGATGAATGATTAGTGAGAATTGGTTCATGATAACGGAGTTTATAATACGATATTTATAGAGAAAATCAACCAAAAAAAATAATTTAACAAAACAGAGTCGACGCTCAGAAAACAGAGCTGGCGCCAACCCTGGCTAGCTGGCGGCATGCACCAGCCTTAGCGCCAGGCGCTAGGCCTGGTTCCAGGCGCCAAGGCCTGGGGTTAGGCGCCAAGCCTGATACCAACACGTTTTCGAAAATCCGATAAGTTTACCATACTAGAGGATAAAATAATATAATTTCTTCGAAAATGTTATTTGATTTTGATTAAAACTTTGAAAAGTCAACAGAAGTCAATTTATCAATGCTAATTGAATTAGGAATGAAAAGAACCTTCTAGAAGAATCTAGAAGACTAAAACCATTCCTAATTTCATTAGGAATGATAAATCATATTAGGCCCACTCCTAGATCATTGGGCCGTATATAAAGCTCAAACCGGGCCCAGTTTGGTAAATTGGCCATAACTTCCTCAATATTCATCGGAATTGGGCTTATAATATATCGTTAGAAAGGTCTTTGCAAGCCCCATCCAACTACACTACTATTGGACCCATATCATAGACCAACCGAACTGGATTGGCTGTTTTCTTAAAATAAGTTTTCAAAAACAGAGAGAAGAGAAAAGAAATTAAAACTTTCCGCAACACTAGACCTTTCCACACTTTCGTTTCATTCGATTATGATTAGACATGAAAGGTACTCATCACTGGGTTTGGTTTTGGGGAGACACAAATGGGTGTCTACATAAGCCCCCACTTTGACTGAGTTTGGAGAAACGCAAGTTTCGAAAACAAAAGTCAAAGTATCGATAGGGACGGAGAATGATTCAGAACGTTCTGCGATCCTAAACCACTCTTGTAACGCCGATACCTGCAAAACTAGTGTTAGTTAAACAGATAAAAGAGTTAAGAAACGCGTATCTTGCACCGTCGAGCACACGTCTCTGAAATTAATCGATTGTTGCCGCTTCATTGTTGTTTTTTGATGACCTTCTGCAAACTAGAGAATGTCATCCTTCTTGAAAACCGCTACGCCTGTAACTGTTTCCAAATTCGGAAGATTGCTTTGCCTGAAACGGTCCTCCTCCGCAATGATAATATTCCACATCCTAGGGAATACCATCGAAGATTATTTCTCTTGAAATAATCCTCATCCGTATTGATAATATTCCACATCCTAGGGAATACCATCGAAGACTATTTCTTTTGAAACAATCCTCATCCGCATTATGATCATCCTCCATGCCTAAGGAAATATGATCGGAGACAACTTCGCCCGACATTACCTCCAGTTGTTTGTGACAACTCTCCGCAAGCTAGGGAACACTATCGAAGATATCTTCTCTTGAAGTCACCTTCGTTTGATACGAAAATTTCCCAAGGGAAATTACCGAAGATCCACGCCTGTCGATCTTTAAAAGTTCGCCTGAACTTTGCTCCCACTATGCATGTACGTCGGCGTTTCTGTTGCTTTGAACCAGTATGTCGGTGCTTTTGCGGTGATGACAATCCTCTTTTCTTTGGGAATAGTTGCCAACACAACTCTTGTATGATGTATGACAATCCGATTTAGGGAAATTTGTCAATGCTTCGTAACAATCCATCCTTGGAAATGTTGCCACGATGAAGCGACAATCCGTATCTCGGAAAATTTGTCAAAATCCAATCTTTAGAAAAGTTGCCAATGCTTCGTAACAATCTTTCATAAGAACTTTGCTACGATCGACAATCCACATCTTGGAATATAACTCTTGAAAGCAATCCACCTTGTAAATTTGCCAAACGCTATGCGACAATCCTTTTGGGGAAATATTGCCACAATTGACAATCCGCGTCTTGGAACATTTGCAAAAAAGAGTCGACCGACAATCCACTTCGGGAAAATTTGCCACTTACTGAAATGAATGACAATCCACGTTGAGGAACTTTTGTCGATATTTATGATGAGTAGAGACCTACGACAATCCTTTGGGAAATTTTGCCATAGGGAACTAGGTGTATGACAATCCAATCTCGGAAAACTTGCCAACGATCTATGAATGTATGACAATCCAAACTTGGAAAAACTTTCCAATAAAGAAGGAGCACGACAATCCACGCTTTGGAAACTTTGCTAGAGATGACAATCCAATCTTGGAAAAATTGTCGTTGAAAAAGATGCACGACAATCCATTTTTGGAAATATTGTCAGTTGGGGATGACAATCCAATTTTTGGAAAACTTTGTCGTTTAATAAGAATGCGCGACAATCCATATTTGGAAATATTGTCGTTTAAGTGCTTGCTTTTGAACCGATTGTAATGAGCCAGTGTTTTAGGCGCTTAAGCTAAGTGAGACGATCTTTCATCAGGTCAATCACTTATTGCGATTGTAATCAAACTGACTACTTAATCATGTCAAATTGCTTATAGGGGCTAACTAGCGTACCAAGGAACCCGAAATTGTTGTATGAAGTCAAAATCACCTTTCTGAGAGGCTTCGAGTTCTGTCGCTATTGAAATATCTCTGGCGCCTATAATTGACTCTGTCGCCGAATGCTGTGATAGGGTCTTCCCTGTTCTGCTGCACCTGTGTTTATTTTTTACTATAGAACTTTGCCAATCTTTTTAATTATCTTAGGGTTAACCTAAGGTTTAGCATTGCTTGACTCATCGACTTGACACGACTCAAGGTATAAACTTGACTCGATATGACTGACTCGAGGTTGACTCGACTCGAAGTGAAATGACACATGTGTTAGACTCAAATCAAAGTGATATGACACGACATGACTCAATGTGAACATGACTCGTGCGACTCGAAAATGCAGAAAAGCAAAACATTTTCCGTCATTTTTGTGGAGGGTACCGACTTTCTCCGGAAAAAGAAGAAGCGAAGTTTTCGAATGCATGTTGAATGAGCTTAGTCAAATGTCATTTGATATTATCTCTCAAGGTGCAAGGATTAACCTATCCTAGGCTATCTCCATTGTTGACTCAATGATAAAGGTATTTGGGTAACTTGGGCACGGAGGCTAAGCACTTCATACTTCGTGATGCAATGATGATTATGATTGATGAGTGATTTTGATATGACATGGCATGCTTCAGCGTTATGTTAAGATTTCATGACAAAGGGTTCCTAAAGGGAATTATATTTGGTGATGTATCTGTGCAGTGTGTGAAAGTGACACTAAAGTTAGGCCGCAAGGGCTAAGTGTGTGGGAAAATATAATTTTTAGAAGAGTGAAATGATGGTGACTCTTAGGTTAGTTAAGCTAATGATACAGGGATCAAGCCCCCAAGTCTAGATCTAAGTGAATAGGGATGAGCATAGGATATCCTTTGATATGATCATGGTCATGTGTGTGAATGTGAATATGAATGCATGTTTATTACGGTCGCACCTCAATGTGAGGTTGCCTACTTATCCGTTAGGAATCAGGCCGAACGTAGCTCTAGCCGAACCTCGCACAAGTATGTGTATACCTCAAAAAGGTCTTTTTAAGGGTTGTAACGTGGTTAGGCTAAAGGTTATAGAAGAAGGGGATAAAGGCTCAAGACCCTAGATAAGCCCCCAAGGTGTGCAACCTTGCTTTTGAATCTTTATATTTTTATGCTTGAGTTTCTACTCTTTTTTAGCTCACTTTTATCTTTTGCTTTAGCATCTATTTGATTTTTATAAGCGTGGGCAATCCCGATCATGCGGTCTATCACTCACTTGGCATTCATGTTTCTCAGGCAAGGTACCGAGCACTCGATAAGAGACGCAATCTGAGACGTGTTCTTAACGAAGATATTTTCATATCAAAGACATTGGAACACTTGCCCTTTTGTACACTTTTATTTATTTTTTGCTTTTTCTTATTTTTGCTATTTTAATCTTCTAAATTCACTCAAGCTCTTTTTTTAGAATTGCATAAGTTACACACCATCCCATCCCAAGGTTAGGTAGATGTAGGTTGAAAAAAGAAGGGTCTATCGTTAGACGAGGCTCAAAGTGGTTTATGAAGAAAAGATTGTAAATTTGGAAGGTGAAAGGAGATATGATGTGGCTACAAGGAGTGCCTCAAATCATTGGTACACCTTGTGCTTAATTCGACATGGATTTGTTTTTTTTTCTTTTTTTTAATGCAATGCAATGATCATATGCAAGGAAATAAATGCTCATTTTATTAAAAGATAAGAAATAAAGAATCTACAAAAATAATCTAAGGGAAAAGAAAGGTGCCTATGCTAGACTTATTGGGGAAGGAAAAAATGAAAAAGAAATAGAAAAAGAGGTCATGAAATCTTGTCGTTGAAGCTCGCCTCTGTCTTGTGTTGTTTGCTCCGACATCATCCAGTCTTTTCGCTAGCTAGAGGCAATGGGATCTTATTTGCCTCTATGAGATCTTGAATGAGGTTTTGGAACCTATAGCATTCATCAGTAGTATGACCGCGTCCTCGATGGTACTTGCAATAGGAGTTCGGATTCCATCTCGAAGATCGATTTTCTTGTGTTGGATCCTCGGTAGGGCCAATAGGTTTGATTAATCCTCGATCATAGAGATGATCGAAAGCAACATCGTAGGTCATTCCAATGGATGTGAACTCTCGCCTGGGTTTCCTTTTAGATCCTTGATTGTCCATGGCTAATACATCATTATGGTCAAAGGTACTAACATTATTACTTGAGTGGGCATTTTCGGAAGAGGAAGGATTGTCGTTGTTATTTCCTTTCCAGCCACCGTGGTTACTATTGTTAGTAGCTTTTTGCTTTGCGAGGTCGTCTTCGATCTCGATACCTATGTCATAGACGGCCTTGAAAGTATTCAAATTGTGTTGACATTTCAAATGCTTCGAATACTTCTCTTGAAGATTCTTGATAAACATCCTCACAGACTCATTTTCGGTGGGGACCTCAATCATCTTGGCGGAAGTTTCCCTCCATTTATTAAAGAAAGAAATGAAACCTTCATTCTCTTTTTGTCTTAGCATCTCAAGTTATCTATGATCGGTTTCAACTTGAATATTGCACTTGTATCTATCAACG
Source organism: Chenopodium quinoa (assembly GCF_001683475.1). Lineage (NCBI taxonomy): Eukaryota > Viridiplantae > Streptophyta > Magnoliopsida > Caryophyllales > Amaranthaceae > Chenopodium > Chenopodium quinoa. The sequence continues at coordinate 1,922,093 of NW_018745082.1, forward strand.
AAAGCGTTTAGTATCAATTCCCAGGTAGAGGTTTTCTCCTTGTCGAGGGAGAAGTACCATTGTTGGCAAACGGTTTCAAGAGATAGTGAGAACAGAGAAGGGAAGACCTTCTTATCGATGCCCTTAATGTTCATTATAGTTTCGAAAGCTCTTAGATGAAAGTAAGGATTATCTGTTGCCTTGAATTTAGGGATGTCAGTGGCGTTGAACTTATGTGGAAGTTCCTTGTCCAGCGAGACCCCTTGTGAACTCATGCCCTGAAATTTATATTCATTAGATAGCTTCCTCAAACTTTCTTGCATGAGGTTCATTTGTTGTTGCTTCACGGGATCATCAACCTTGAGTGCGAGAAGCTTCAGTGTTTCAGTCACGGTAGCCAGTTGGTTCTTAAGATCATTGACTTCTTCTTGAGTTGCCATTATCTTCTTAGTCTTCCTCTTTTGATGAATCGGTTTATCAAAAAGCGAGACCTGAATAAAGAGGTTGTCCTTGATTAATCGCCCTTCTCTCCTTGACCAAGTACTGTGGAAAAGGAATTTGGGGATACTTATTGTTAATTATTTGACTCAAAATTTATTCAACATGCGATGGATGGAGTAAGTGAAGAAAAAGTGGAATAGAATGTGAAAGAAGATTTAGATGAGGGATATGAAGAATTAGGAGTAGAATGTACCCCCAACTCAAATGATGGAAAGACAAACTCATGCATGAACCTAAGACATGGTCAAGGTGACATATACTCAAAGTGTGTGCTAAGACTAGTGAGTGTAGGTGACATGTTGAGACTCGTGTCATGACCATGTGGCTAGACTATGTGACTAAGACTCGATTAATGACTCGACAAGGTGTTATTGACAGCGAAAATTAACCGAATTAATTAGCAAACTGGTTAATTAGACCCTAGGTGATGACTCGACCAATAATCCGAATTGTCGGCCAAACGACAGGACTTACACATTGGAGCTTGGCGCCAGACAACATAGCTGTCGTCAGGCGCTACACTCCATCGTGTGGCGCTACAGCTCAGACCTTGGCGCCAATAGTGGAGCTTCGGTCTGGGACTGTTTTCGGTGTTATTAGTCAACTGGGGTATGCCTAAAGTCGTACTAGGTCAATACCGATAAAAAAAAATTAGACTTTTATTGACTCAAATTAAATAATTAATTAATTAATTAGGCAAAGTTCTTTAAGTCGTTAATTTATTTAATCTCAACACAAGTCAACAAACGGTTAAGAGAAACATAGAATATATATGCACAATAAATAATGCACAATTAGTCAAGTAGGCACAATATGATGCAATGCGTTTGCAACCTAACCATGGCTCTAGTTCTTTAAAGTTCGGGATATAGTTTAGTCAAAGAGGGTCCATGGTTAATTGTCCAGATGCACCGCGCGGAAGCCTAACCGTGAAGGGTTGGCGCGAGTGGATGGGACACCGCGAGTTTTAGAACAAACTCGCTTCCATGGTTTGGTGAATTCAACATCTCGGATGTACCCTTTGTTACACGGAGCGTTCAATCAGGTAGATGGAGCATGAATTACCAAAGGGTTATGTCCATATGTAGAACACATATGGGTTTCAGAAAAAGTGAGAAAAAATGCAATCAGGAAGTAGGATCGAGCAGACAATACGAAAAACCGGTCGAAATTAGAACGGATATTTCTGGCTCGGTATTGGAGGAAATTGGCGCCAGCAATTAGAGACTCGCGCCAGTTTTTTACTGTAGCGCCTGGCGCCAATACTGGCGTCTGGCGCTAAGGCTAAAAGTCTGGCCCCAAGCTCTGGCCCCTGACGCTACTTCCCACATGCCTCAGCAGCTTTCTGTGCTCGATAAAATTTTCCAGTTTTGCGCGTGTTATTTCAGTCCTAGTTGTGAAAGATATTTCTCAAATTTCCTACGTGTAAAATCCTATGTTTTTAAGTCATTACGGATGGTCTTTCAAATAAGATCTTTTTTATGCATATGACAATAATGTTAATCAAAATTACGCACATGAAATACTTAGAACTTTTCGAGTCTCATCCACTCATTCTAAATCATTGCCGAAACAAATTCAGGAATTAAAATAGAAATCCTCCCCAGTGGAGTCGCCAAAAACTGTAGGGAATAATTTCAAGCCTTTAAAATCCCACTAGCTTGAACCCCACTGTGATCATACACTAAAGTACAGTGGCGTCCAACAGGGAAGAAGATAGAGCAAAAGAGTCGCCAACAAGTTTTAGGAACTTGTAAACCGTTCATAGGATGAAGGTTCTACCCCTTTACGATCCAAGAGATCGTCAACTCCATAAGGTCATGAACCAAATAAGGGTTCGGGGATGAAGGTACAAATCCAACATAAAAGAGATTGAACCTGACCTAATAATAGGCCTCTACTTTATTCAGATCGTATTCATGTGCGCTTTCTGATTAACATGCAATCAATAGGATTAACCCTAAACCTGTTTAATCTATGTTGGTTGAATTTAATGCACAAATAAACTATTATTGGCGATCACTTGAATTATAATCATATTAACCCTAACAAGATTATTAAATTATCTTATTAAGCGTGATTACAAGTACCAATTCCCTTTACCATGCATAAAAGCGTGATCAAGCAATAACAATAAATATCAAGCAACATTAAAAATATCATGAATAATAATTATAATAACAATAATTTCATCATAAATAAAATAATTATCATAATAATAATAATAAAAAAAAAAAAAATAAATAATAATAATAATAATAATAATAATAATAATAATAATAATAATAGCAAGATCCTAGGCATGATACTAACAAGATTAATAACAAACCCTAGCATGTCACTAAGCATAAAAAATCAAATCTTTAACCCTAACATGATACTAACAATCACAAATATTAGGAAGAACATAGGAAGCATCGCAGGAATCATATTTAATATTAAAATTACCCTAGACATGATACTAGGAATATCATAATAACAATATAAACATGATGTCTACATCATAAATCAATTAAAACCATTAAAGTACTTACTTTGATGCCTCGTACCTCTTTCTAATAACAAAATACACACGTTAGTAACTTCAAGGAAAATAATAAACAAAACAATTAAATTAAATAATTGAAAGAGAGATTTGGGACCAAACCCTCAGAAATTAAACCTTTCACATCTAGGGCGAAGGCAACTTCAAATATGGCTAGGTGTTTCTAGATCTTGTAAATGCGGAATTTTATATGAAAAAGCAAAGTAAGAAAGAAAGAATCGAATGTTTTAATAGAGATGAATGATTAGTGAGAATAGGTGAGAATTGGTTCATGATAACGGAGTTTTAATACGATATTTATAGAGAAAATCAGCCAAAAAAGATAATTTAACAAAACAGAGTCTGACGCTCAGAAAACAGAGCTGGCGCCAACCCTGGCTAGCTGGCTCCAGGCACCAGCCTTAGCGCCAGGCACCAATGGCTAGCGCTAGGCGCCAGGCCTGGTTCCAGGCGCCAAGGCCTGGGGTTAGGAGCCAAACCTGATACCAACGCGTTTTCGAAAATCCGATAAGTTTACCGTATTGGAGGATAAAATAATATAATTTCTTCGAAAATGCTATTTGATTTTGATTAAAACTCTGAAAAGTCAACAAAAGTCAATTTATCAATGCTAATTGAATTAGGAATGAAAAGAACCTTCTAGAAGAATCTAGAAGACTAAAACCATTCCTAATTGCATTAGGAATGATAAATCATATTAGGCCCTCCCCTAGATCATTGGGCCGTATATAAAGCTCAAACCGGGCCCAGTTTGGTAAATTGGCCATAACTTCCTCAATATTCATCGGAATTGGGCTTATAATATATCGTTAGAAAGGTCTTTGCAAGCCCCATCCAACTACACTACTATTGGACCCATATCATATACCAACCAAACTGGATTGGCTGTTTTCTTAAAATAAGTTTTCAAAAACAGAGAGAAGAGAAAAGAAATTAAAACTTTCCGCAACACTAGACCTTTCCACACTTTCGTTTCATTCGATTATGATTCGACATGAATGGTACTCATCACTGGTTTGGTTTTGGGGAGACACAAATGGGTGTCTACAGGTTCGAAAGGGTCGGAACGGAAAATGCATTGGCAAAAACGGGAGACCCTTTGTCTCCCAAAGTCAATGGGTGGGATGGGTTTTAGAGATATGCTTGTCTTTAACCAAGCTCTCTTAGCTAAGCAAGGTTGGAGACTATGCAATAATCCGGATTCGTTACTTCATGGTATCCTCAAGGCAGGATACTTTAAAAATTCGGATTTTTTGGAGGCGGCTAGGGGGTATGATCCGAGTTATAGCTGGCGGAGCATTTGGGATGCGAAGGCTCTTCTTCTCGATGGTGTAAAGTGGAGAGTTGGGAATGGCTCATCAATAAAAGTATGGGAGGATGCATGGCTATACGGATAGGGCGCTCATTCTGTTCCTACTCCGAAACAGGACAGTAATTTAGATCTCAGGGTTGAACATCTGTTGGATTTGGAAAATGGGTGTTGGAATATGAATGTATTGAACGAGGTCTTCTGTGATGAATATAAACAAGCTGTTTTGAATATTCCAATTTCCCGACATTTACCCAGAGATAGTATGTATTGGTGGCCTAACCCGGATGGCATTTATTCAGTTAGAAGCGGCTACTGGCTTGGAAGATTGGGTGTTTTGAGATCTAGGGAGCTTGTCATTGGCACTGCTAATAAGGATATTTGGAGTGTTATTTGGAACTTAGATGGTCCTCCGAAGTTGTGCCAAATTTCTGTGGCGGGCGTGCAAGGGTTAGTTAGCGGTTAGCGATGTTCTGTTTAGGCGCCATATAGGTGAGTCGAGCAGATGCAGGGTCTGTGGGTGTAGTAAAGAAACTGTGCTGCACTCTATGTTTGAGTGTACGTATGCCAGAGAGATTTGGGGATAAAGTGATTTTGGGGAGTTAATTCTTGCGTGTCCTGAAACTAATTATGCTGATACTTTGTGTTGGATTGCAAAAATGATAAGCAAGGATCAACTAAGAGTCTTCACGTCATTATGCTGGGCTGCTTGGCACTGCCTTAATGTGCATATTTTTGAAGGTCCTAATGACATTCACGCTGTGAGGATGGCTATGGGTTTTGTGCAGCTCTCTTCTGATTACGGGATATACAATGCAAAGGTGAGGGGTGCTAGATTGCAACAAACATGTGACTCTGCGAGTTTGTGGTTTTTACCTCCTAATGGGACTGTAAAGTTAAATGTTGATGCTCATGTGATGGAAGGGGTTGGGGTTCAGTTTGGAGCAGTAATTCGTGATTGCAGAGGGGTGTTAGTGGCAGCAGCGGTGAAGCGTTGTGAGGCAGTGTGGGCTCCTGATATGGCGGAGGCTGGTGCAATGAGGTATGGGGTTGAGCTGGTGCGAAGACTGGGATATGATAAGGTTATTCTGGAAAGTGATGCGCTTACTGCGGTTCGAGTAATCTAAACGAAACAGTTGGGTGCTGCTCCTGTTTTTCTTATCCTTGATGATTTACTGAAAATGAGCGATGAATGTTCTTTCTTTTCTTGTAATCATGTTAAACGAGCGGGGAATACGGTGGCCCATTGTGTTGCTAGGTGGGATACCAGTATTTATCCGGAACGAGTCTGTATGAGTTCCTTTCCCCAAAGCCTACAAACTTTGGTGGATCTCGATTTGGTTTAATTTAAGTTCGCTCGTTTGGCCTCAAAAATAAAGTCAAGTTTATATTATTTCAATGCGGTTAAGTCCCTACATATCATATCCCAATCAAATCTTGAGTTTCCTTGAGGATCATGTTTATGCCTTCAGTTCATTGGTTAAATTGATTTGCCAAGGTTAACATTGGTTCTTCTCGATTTCAAGCTCCAATTTCTTCAAATAGATTAGGTCAGATTTGGTTGTAATCAATCGATTATTCGTGTTGGATCCCGTTTGGTTTAGTGTACAATATTTTCATGGACAATCATTTTCCTTTTTTTTTTCTCATTTTCCTTTTTATTTGTAAAGTGGTAGCAAATAATCGAGCTGAGTAGCTCGTGAGTAACTTAAATTCAACTCGGTCAAAACTTGGCTCGACTCGAATCGAGATGTTTACGATAGCATGAGTCGAGCAAGCTCTAACTTGACTGGATAAGCTCGTGAGCAACTTAATAATATACTTTATTAATAAAGAGTTTACAAACAAAGTTACCATGTTTTAAACAAATCTGACACTTAATAAGAATTATTTTATCGAAAAGGAAAAAGCAATTAAGGGACTGTTCTAATTGACTGAATTGAGCTAAACTGAACTAAACTGAATATTTTATGAGAGAAGGAAATTAAGAACTGAACTGAAAATAATCTGAAGAGACATGCCCTAAATCATTAATAATAAATAAATAAATAAATAAAACCTATACACAATGAACAAAACACACAAAGGCCTAACAATTTTAGTTTAGTACTCTAAACTTTAGTGAGCACAAGTTGAGCAGGTTTTATTGGCTCGAAACTTTAGTGAGCACGAGTTGAGCATGTACAAAAAGTTTTCAAGTCGAGTTGAGCATTAATAGCATTTTCATAATATTTCAACTTTACAAAGTGATTTCCAGATTCATTTCTAAAAAGTAAATAAAAAGTTAGTAAAAGTAAATGAAATCAGTCATAAATTAAATGAAATTGCCTTAAAAGTTAAAAAAACTGAAAAAAAAAAAAAAAAAAAAAGTTTAAAAATTCGCAAAATTACGAAAATGCCATTAATGAATGCGGGTGAGATGTGAGCCGCCGGATGTAGCTTGATTAAAGGCTGATATTGGTTCCTAGTTTCCATTATTCACCTTGGTTCTCACATGATCTCAATTCTATATATATATATATGTATATATATAGTAGTATGACAAGAAGAATAATATTATCATTAATAGATAGCCATAAACAATAATAAAGATTTGTAAACCATAGATCTAGAGAAAAATAACATAACTTTTACAATCAAAATCATAAACTAATCTTCATATTGGGCAAAGCACCCACTCCACCGCTTCAAACTTGAAGCAAATAGTGATTTTTTATGTCATTGCATTTTTCCAAGTAGAGACCTTCGCAATTTGCGCTGATGTTATGATCGTAGAGTTGATGACTGTAGGGAATATTTCAAGCATTACCCCTAGCTTGAACCCCACTGTGATCATACACTAAAGTACGGTGGCGTCCAAAGGGAAAGAAGATAGAGCAAAAGAGTCGCCAACAAGTTTTAGGAACTTGTAAACCGTTCACGAGGTGAAGGTTACACCCCTTAACGATCCAGGAGATTGTCAACTCCAATAGGTCTGGAACCATGACTGGTAGTTCGGGGATGAAGGTACAAATCCAACCTAAAAGAGATTGAACCCGCCCTAATAATAGGCCTCTACTTTATTCTGATCGTATTCATGTGCGTTTTCTGACTAACATGCAATCAATATGTTTACCCTAAACCTGTTTAATCTATGTTGGTTGAATATTAATGCACAAATAAATCTATTATTGGCGACCACTTGAATTATAATCAAATTAACCCGAAACAAGATTATTATTTATCTTATTAAGCGTGATTACAAGTACAAATTCCCTTTAAACATGCATAAAAGGTGTGATCAAGCAATAACAATAAATAATCAAGCAACATAATAACAATAAATAATCATAATTATAATAATCATGCTAAAGCATAATATTAATAGCAAGATCCTAGGCATGATACTAACAAGATTAATAACAAACCCTAGCATGTCACTAAACAATAAAGATCAAAACTTTAACCCTAACATGATACTAACAATCATAAATATTAGGAAGAACATAAAAGGCATCATATTTTTAATCATACTTGGTATTAAAGTTACCCTAGACATGATACTAGGAAGATCAAAACGCCCTAACATAACATTAGGAATCATAACAACAACCTAAGCATGATTTCTATATCATAATATCAATAAAAAAAAACCATTAAAGCACTTACTTGGATGCCTCGTACGTCTTTCTAATAACAAAATACACGCGTTAGTAACTTCAAGGAAAATAATAAACAAAACAATTAAATTAAATAATTGAAATAAAGATTTGGGACCAAACCCTCAGAAATATCAAACCTTTCACGTTTAGGGCGAAGGCAACTTCGAACTTGGCTATGTGTGTCTAGTGCTAATGTATGAGGAATAGTGTTTGTAAAAAGGCTAGTTTAGAAAAGAGAGAGAGAGAGAGAGAGAAATCAAGAGATTTTTGATGAGAATTGGTGATTGAAAAAAGGGAGATATGACCTCTATTTATAGAGAAAAAAGAGGGTCGAAGAATAAGAAGAGAATCCGAATTCGAATCGAAATAAAACTCGATGGATAACAGTTTTTGCGGATTTTGTTTTTATCATATCTTTTTATCTAGAAGTCCAAATAAGGCATATGATATGTCGTTGGAAAGCTATTGAAGTCTACTTTCCAACCCAATAAAAATTAGATTAAAATATTTTCTAGATAAAAAGATATGGCCGAAATAGTGGAACGGTGTCAGTTTTGAATAGAGCTTCATATCTAATTCATATCTTTTTCGTTATAGCTCGGATTCAATATTATAATATATCATTGGAAAGATAATTTCAAGATTTATCCAACCATATAATATTTGGATAAATATTATGAGGCACGAAAATAAAATCTGACTGTCTTTGAACATCTTTAAATTCGAATAGAATTAGGATTTAAGAAAAATGAAAGTTTTAAAAAAAGAAAAGTTTTTATTTAACTTCAAATTCTTTGATCTTATCTTTTCAAAAAGGATAATTAAGATCTTTTAAAAAGCTTATAGAAGGTTCTAATTAATCCTAATTAGTTTAGGAATAGGATTAAACCTTTGGCCCCTCCACATGATCATTGGGTCGTAGGTAAAATCCGGTTTAGGCCCAATTTAGTATTTTGGCCATAACTTCCTCATTATTCATCGGAATTAGGCTTATAATATATCGTTGGAAAGGTCTTTTCAAGCCCCATCCAACTACACCATTATTGGACCCATATCATGGACCAAACTAAACTGGAATGCACGTTTTTCAAAAATAGGGTAAGAAAAGAAATATTTTCAAAAACAAAAAGAATAGATATTTTAATAAAAACATCTTCATCACTACACTTTTCACACTTTCTCTTTGTTTGATAATCAAATGAGATGAAAGATATTTATCACTGGGTTTGGTTTTGGGGAGACACAAATGGGTGTCTACAATGACGAACCTTAAACCCATATGAATCAAAAATTACCTTCTCAATTATTAATAAATCCGTAAAAAAAATCCTCATCCATAGATGAGAATCAGAATCCCAAAAAGTTGGAAAAAAAAACCTAAAAAAATTGAGACAGACTCTCACAAACGGAGAGAACAAAATAAAGCAAAACAAATCAAATAACAAAAAAGGGATTTAAATCAAAGAAAAAGGGTTGGAATAGTCTAGTTTTCGATAAAATTAGACTATTTTCGACCTAAACGGCCAAAAATTAAAATCCTAAAGAGAGAGGAAAGAGAAGAGAGAAGGGGAGGCCAAGGGAAGCCATATTTTTACGTCCTTTATTTTCCTTTCATCCATCCTCACACTTCCATTATTATTTTTAATTTTTCTACAACTTTTCCGGTAAGCAAGAAAACTAATTTACAATTGTGATTTTATTCGAAAATATATTTTCCATAAAATTGAATTTATCATTATAAAAAATTAATATCAAACAAATGGGGCCTAAGTAGGGATGGCAATGGGTAGGATCTCGGCTGGGTATGGTAATACCCGTACCTGTACCCATTAATATTTTTTTTATTCCTATACCCTACCCGGACCCTTAGGGTCTCAAATTTTTAGACCCTTACCCAAACCCTATGGGTCTAGCAGGTTTGGTAGGGTCCAGGGTCCAAATAGGGTCCTTTACCTTTTTTCTTCCAATAATTTTTAATCGTCTTATTTTAGTGTATGAAATATGACTGTACGATTGCTAAAAAAAAAAAAAAAAAAGACAAAACAAAACTAATACATGAGAACATTAGAATTAATTTGACAAATTGTAAAACTATGAAAGTGAGCGCCTATGAGTTCCTTACTTAGGGTTTTACTTTTACAAGTATTTTATTTATTTATTTAATATATTGAACGGGGCTAAGTACATGTTATGGTAGGGTCTGGGTATGACGGGTCCATGGGTAGGGTCAAGAGTCCGGGTATAATGAATTCAGACTCTTATCCTACCCGATACCATCTAGACCTATACCCTACCTGGATCCACATGGTTTTTAAAAATTGGACCCATACCCGTATTTCAGGGTAGGGTCCGACATGGTCTGGGCAGGGTCCTTGACCCGTTGCCATCCCTAGGCCTAATTGTGCTTTTCCAGGGAATACCAGACTTAGGCCTTGTTCTTCTGAGCTTCTAGGCAAGCAAAGCTGGAGTCAGCAGAGTAGATTGCAGCATAGAGCAAAGCTTAGTCGAGCTGAGCAGAGCATATTTTATTATTATTATTATTATTATTATTATTATTATTATTATTATTATTATTATTAGTATTAGTATTAGTATTATTGTTATTGTTATCATTAATATTATTATTATTATTATTATTATTATTATTATTATTATTATTATTACTATTACTATTACTATTACTATTATTGTTATTTTTATTGTTGTGATTGTCATTATCATTATTATTATTATTACTATTATTATTATTATTATTATTATTATTAAATATTATTTTTGTTATTATTATTAAAAATTAAAATAATAATATAATTATTGTTATTGTCATTAAATATTATTATAATTATTATTATTATTAAATATTAATTTTTATTATAATAATTTATTATTAAATATTAAAGAACATCACCTTACAGGGTAAAATAAAATAGACGAAGTACAAAAAGGCAATTGGTATTACATACACCATGGTGCACCCAGCCCAATACGCGGCCCAACAAACAGAACCCAGACATAAAACCCACGCCCAAATAAAAAAAAACTCGTCCAACCGTCATGACCACATAATACGGTTTTTTAAAAAAAAAATAAAAATAATCGTTCTAAACTTCTAAAAATAAACCGCCATTTTATTTTTTTTAATCATTTTAAAACATTCTTTCTCTTCTCATAAATTATACACTTCCTTCAATTAATTTATTTGCATTTCTCTCTCCTCTTTTTAATTTTCTCACTCAACTCTTAATTTTCTCTCTCTAAAAACTGCTGCACTTCCATGGCGAACGACAAAGAATCACCGAAAACACCTTCAAAAAGGTGAACATCACTCCAATTACTTTGATTATGATACGATTTTGTTAAATTTGTTAAATTATTGTCGTTTTTAATTTTTTGAAATAGTTAATCATCGATTTAATTTTTTTTCTTGTAGAAAATCGAAAAAATCTCCGTCAACTGAAGAAGATGAAGATATGTAAGTGATTTATTGTTCTAATTCACAAAAAAAATATTAAGTAATTGAAACCCTAATTTTTAAAATTGAAAAATAATTTGAAACAAAAATGTTTTGAATAGGACATTAAGTCAGATGTTCAAACTCAAAACACCAAAAAAGAAGAAATTAGAAGATATTAAAGCAAGTCCAATTGTTGATAAAAATATATTGGAAGAATTAAACAAACAAGTTTCAGAAAGTCCATCAAACAGGTATATTTTGATTCATATGTTTCCTATTTAATGTTTATATATGTTATTTGTATGAACGAACAATTCTGAAAAAAGCACTGAACATCTAATATAATCAACTGAAAAACCCACAATTGTGTATTTATGTTTCTATATTTTCTTGAATGTTCATTAATTTCATGGACAATAATCTTAGTCGGAGTAAAATTCCTTACATTCTGGAGCTACAAAGATAGTTATTAAATCGTAATTATGCATGGATATGTTTTTGAACAACCTTTAAAAATATTTTGAACAACAACAAATAACCACTGAACATCTTTCATTTAAGTTTAAATTGGAATATATTATGGTTAACATTTAATTATTACATTAATTGATGAACACCATTTAGAAAATTTTGAACAATAAACAAAAACCACTGAACAACACACGATTCTATATAAATATTTATATACTTGTTTGCATATTCAATAATTGTGCTTATGTTTTGAATATTTTTTTTGATCAACCCTTAAAAACTTTTGAACAACATTAAAAAATCACCGAACATTATGACCTAAATACCCTTTAAAAACTTTTGAACATCTTTTATATATTTCAGTTTATATTGGAATATATCATGGTTATTATTAAATTATTACATTATCTTATGTTTCGAATATTTTTTTTGAACAACCCATCTAAAACTTTTGAATATCAAAAAATAATAACTGAACATCTTCCAATTCAGTTTGCTTTCCATTCATATATTAGGATATATCACTAGTAGAAAAAGTGTTATTTGTAACGCCCTATTTGTAACTGGCATATGTTATACCAGTTACTACAAAAGTATTAGTAACTGACACAGATTATGCAGGTTACAAATATATTTGAAATCGTAACTAACGTGACTAAGGTCAGTTACAAATTGTAGGTCAAGGATAGACTGACTAACTATTAGTAAGGAACCTAAAAAAGGCTAGTTACAAGTAGAAAGTCAAACTTTATTGACCGTATTACTTGTAATGGGCTTCATTAACGTCGGTTACTAATGCTAGATTGCTATTTGCTAGCAGCCTAGCACGCACTTCTTTTTTTTTTTTTTTTTTTGTAATTTTATAATTATTTGTTTTATTAGATGTAGCCTTTCACTCCTCTACACTAAATTCTTCATTCCTATTCTTTTTTTCCCATTTTTACACACACCCGCTGTGAAACTCAACTAATGCTGCTCCAAATATAACCCCTCTAATGCTTTTCCAAAACTCATTCATCGAAGATTATCATCATGGTATGCTCTCAATCTCCACCTAAATTATGTATTTTTGATTAATTTTGAGCGAATATATGAAAAAAATAATTATTACGAATTCTAGGATTTTTGCTACTTTTGTTTTAGTTTAATGGAAGTTTTGGGGTTTCTACTGAGTACATGATGGGCGGCATAGGGTGTGGGGGAAGGGTGGGGCAGAGGAGATTGAGATGTGCGAGGCGGCGAGGCGGGGCTCACATGTTGAATGGTTGCGCCTTAGTACGCGGGGAATTGTGGTGTCGTCGTTGTTGCAGGGAGATTTGGTATAGCTCTTCATTTCTGCGAAAATCCTTAAATATGATGTATTGTGTGCTTGTTTTTATACTTCTATGAGGAATTTGACTAATTATCACTATTAGGGAAACAAATTAACTAACAGCTTCTGATTTTAGTAATTTCAGGCTTCAAATAAAATTGCTCTAGTTTTTAACATATACAGTATTGGGCGTGATCCCAATTTTATAAAAAAATTTTACAATTGAAGTTTGATTCCTGCATGTTCAATGCTAAATTAGGTTTAATTTTCTGTTTTCAGAACTTAATCTTCCAAAAAAATTAAGGTGAATAGATGAGTATTAGAAGAGTCTTGATCTTTTATTGAGCTACAATTTGGTTGAAAGTGCCCCTGTTGTCAATGTTGAAGCGTCAGATGATGCTACTACTTGGATTGAGAGATATATGGGGATTATTATAGAGTTTGTTGGAATTACTCTTTGGATACTACATCAGGTCAGCCAACCTCTTAGCTATACTTGAGTTGTTTTTAGAAATAGTTTGTGTGAATCTGGATAAGTTATAGCATTTGCAATTTCACTACATTATGAACCTGATTTTTTCCATTTTCTATCTGAATTTTGCATGCTATGTGCATATATTTTCTTATAAATTGTCTAATTTTCTCGTCTTTGCTCATAAGCTAATCTTCCCTCCATTTTGTCAAGTATTATGACTTAGTATCTAATACTAATTTGAGGTGAAACTTTGTAGGGATGTCCTATAGTTTTATTGCTTGTTGCTAAGATATCTTGGGTTAAACACTTGAACACATAAGAAAAGGCATCTTTTAGATATTTCCCGTCTCTGCAGAACGTGGGATCAAAGGATTAGTTTAAGCTATCCGAACCATTTAGAGAGTTGGATATCTTGTTGATGAAGTTCTTACATTTACTCAATGAGTGAATTTATTTTTTTTCTTATTTTCTTTTCTTTCATGGAGAATGTTGAGTTCAACATGGATATATTCATATGATTTCAATTTTCTTTATATTCATGTATTAGTTAGAAATGTTTATTCTGTTGTTATTTTTTTATTAGTTGTCCAACTGCTGGAAAGTCCCCACTACCATCTGAACACCACCTTGAAACTTCTGAGTTGCAACAAGAAGCAAACAAAACTCCAAAAACTTCACAATCTTCTGATCAACCTCCACAAACTTCTGATAGACCTCCAAAAACTTCTGATCAACCCCCGCAAACTTCTAATCAACCACGAAACACTAAACCATCTTCACAATCTTCTGATCAACCTCCACAAACTTTTGAACCACAGAAGCCAAATTGTTGAACTTAATTTTTGATGATGACTCAAGGAACCTAAGCAAACCCATGGGGCTTTAACTTCTGTCTATTAGCTTTGATATATTGACAGGTTTTATATGCAACAAAGTTCTAGAGTTAGAATGGAGCATGGAACAAGTCTAAAGGATGAGCTATGGACGAGCATAGAAGACAATCAGAAGCCAAGTTCCTTGAGTGAGGAACTAAAGCTCCAGAGTCGAAGCTTCACTGTGTTCCAAGAAGTCTATTGTATCTTTATTATTTATTTTAGGCTTCTTGTATATATGTTAAGTACATTGTTAATTGATAGGATTTAAGTGGATTTAATTTCAGTTTATAAAGATTTTATTTTTCCTTTCTTTAACAAAGATTTAATTTTATTTCGGAAAAATATCTTTTAAGTAAAATATCTTATTTATTAAAAGATTTTATGTTCTGATTTTATCCTAACATTTTGGAAAATCTGACTTGGTAAAACTATTTTTCAAACGGCTTTTACTTGGTAAAGGAGGTTGAGAAAATATAAGAACCACTTCCTTGTTGTGCGCTTCAGCTTGCTGCCCAAGCATCCACGAACTGCACTTCCTTATTTCATGGAAGTTGTGGTATAGTGGGAGCTAAGGAAAACGTAAGGTTTTCAACTGCTTTCCTCTTGTAAAAATAGGATTAGTTTTCTGTTTTAAAAAACACACTTGAGCATTACGATTCTTAGCTTTTCTAAAAGAGTCAAAAATCCACTTAAGTCCTTGAGTGTCTTTGTACTTAGCATCTTAGCAGTTTTATATTGAGTTGTATTGGGGTAGAGTTTGGGTAAACTCTAGAGTGTGAAATTGCTTTGAGTGAAGCAAGGAGAAAGAGAGAGATTCGAGAGCTCAACTAATTGAGGGATCAGTTGAGGGGGAACTTAAGTTCGTAGAGGAACTTGAGTTTAGAAGTCTTAATTTGTAATAGGTTGTTTGCCCTATTATTATTAAGAGTTGTGATTAAAATCCCTTGTGGTCGTGGTTTTTCTTCTTGATTAGGGCCAAGAAGTTTTCCACGTAAAATCTCTCTTGCACTTTAAAGTTTTGTTTAAGTTTCTTTAAGAATTCCGCAAAAATTACCCTAGTTCCTCTACAATACAATTCACCCCCCCCCTCTTGTATTGTTCATTCGAGTCAACAATTGGTATCAGAGCAGGTTCCTCGAAGAAATCAGGAAACCCTGACTAGTTAAGTTCCTGGAATCAAGATGAACAATCACGAGAAACTGGAAGAAGGTTACTCTACGCAACGTCCTCCTATGTTCAATGGAAAATTCTACACCTATTGGAAGAACAGGATGGAGATTTTTATCAAAGCCGACAACTACCAGGTTTGGAGAGTGATCGAAGTTGGTTATTTTGAAATTACCAAAACCACTGGTGAAAATGAGGTAGTACTTAAACCCATGTCTGAATTTGATAAGGAAGATTTTGAGAAAATGGAAATTAATGCACTTGCTGTTAAATTACTTCATTGTGGACTTGGACCAAATGAACACAACCATGTTATGGGTTGTAAAAATGCTAAAGAAATTTGGGATTTACTTCAAGTCACTCATGAAGGAACTAACGAAGTGAAACGCTCTAAGATTGACTTGCTTATGTCAAAATATGAACGGTTTGAAATGCAACCAAAAGAATCAATTCAGGAAATGTTAACTAGATTTACTAACATTACTAATGAGCTTGTTTCTCTTGGAAATCAAATCCCTATAGATGAGCAGGTCAGAAAAGTTCTAAGAAGCCTCCCCCAAGATGAGAGATGGAGAGCCAAGGTGACAGCCTTACAAGAAACAAAGGACTTCACAAAGTTCAATATTGAGCAACTTGCTGGTTCCCTTATAACCCATGAGCTACACCTAGGAACAAGCAACAGTGAAGGAAACCGAGGAAAAGGCTTGGCTTTCAAAGATGGAGATCAAGAAGACTCTGAAGTCGATGAAGAAGAGGTTGCTATGTTGGTAAGAAGGTTCAAAAGAATGTTCAACCGAAACAACAAGTCAAGGAACTTCACCAAGAAACCCTCTACTTCAAAAACTGACTCTGGTTGTCACAAATGTGGATCTCTAGAACACTTTATTCGTGAGTGTCCACTTTGGGATACAGAGAAAGGTAAATGGAAGGCAAAGGAATAAGTTAAGAGCAACTACAACAAAACTCCTTTCAATAAAACAGACATTAGGAAGGCTATGATTGCTGCCTGGGGAAATTCTGAAAGTGAGGATGAAGAGAAACAACCTGAAGAAGAAACAACTCATCTATGTCTGATGGCCAAACGTGATGAAAAGGCTTACAACGATGAGCTTGCTAAAGAGGTATTACTTGATCCTAATGTGCTTAAAACTTATACTAAAGATGCTCTCATTGATTTAGTGTTTGAATTAGAAGACGACTGGACTCACACTAGTATTCGTCTAGGTGAATGTCAAAGAGCTCTCAAAGTCAGCAAGGAACACAGTACGTGGATTGAGAATCAACGAGCTGATGTTCAAAGTAGATTTTTTGAACTTTTTGACAAAAATCTTCTATTAAAAGAAATGAATGAGAAACTCAAGTTTGAGAATATCATGGTTAATGTAGAATTGACTCAATACAAACTTGCTAATACTGAAGTGTCTCCGAGTTCCTCCTCTGAATCTTTGCCTAAATTGAATGAGGATTTTGAAAAATTAAAATATGATCTTGATGAGTTAAGAATTGAAAAGGCAAAATTAGAGAAGGAACTTGAGCATCGGAAAGAAAGAAGCATTAGCCAGTTTGGAATTCCTAAGTGGATAGAGAATGCTCAAACCAAAAGAACTGAAGGTCTAGGATTCATACGTTCTAAGCATAAGGGCAAGAAAAAATATGTAGACCTGCCTAGTTATAAAGTATGTACCTTCTGTGGTAAAACTGGTCATCTTGTTGCCACGTGTTACAAGAAGGAACAGTCTGTTAGTAAGAATGTTAGGCAAGTTTGGGTAAAGAAATCCGATATTGCTTCAACGTCCAAGGAACCCAAGGAAACCTGGGTTCCTGAATCTAACCAATAAGTTCTTTTGCAGGTCCTAGTGAGGGGGAACAACACGTGGTACCTCGACAGTGGTTGTTCAAAGCATATGACAGGAGATAAATCAAAGTTTCTCTCACTAGAGGCCTATCCAGGAGGAACTGTGACCTTTGGAGACAACAAAAAGGGTGAAGTAATTGCTAAAGGAAAAGTAGGAAGGTCCAGTTCTCATTCAATATAAAATGTACTTTTGGTCGAGGGTTTGATGCACAATTTGCTGAGCATATCACAATTTTGTGATAAAGGAAACTCTGAACAAGACAATAATGATTATGAAATTGGCATGATTAGAGACAGGGAAGAAGATGAAGAAACCTCCAAGCAAACCAAGGAAGTAAGAGAGGAACCTGAACAGGAACATAAAGAAAATGCTGAAGTTCCTAATCAAGAAAACCCGGAGGAACAAGATCATGGAGAACCTGGCAACAAGGAAAATGGAGAAGAAACTGAAGAAGAAGTGCCTCAAATAGGAGTTCCTGCCAGAGAATTTCAACCAAAGCCATTCAGATATCGAGGCTCTCATCCAACAGACCTTATTATAAGTGATATTGGTAGAGGAACTCAGACCAGATCACAGTTGAGGAACTTTTGTGCCTTTCAAGCCTTCCTATCCATTATTGAGCCAAGGAATCATGATGAAGCACTAAAGGATGCTGACTGGATAATTGCCATGCAAGATGAACTTAATGAGTTCGAAAGGAACAAGGTCTGGCATCTTTAAGAGAAACCTAAATACAAAAAGGTTATAGGGCTCAAGTGGTATTCAGGAACAAGCTGGATGAATATGGAACAATTGTGAGAAACAAAGAAAGACTTGTTGTGAAGGGCTATAATCAGCAAGAAGGTATTGACTTTGAAGAAACTTTTGCTCCTATTGCTAGATTAGAAGCTATTAGAATCTTAATTGCTTTTTCCTCTTTTATGGGTTTCAAACTATATCAAATGGATGTTAAGTGTGCTTTCCTAAACGGTTGAAGAAGAGGTGTTCGTGGAACAACCTCCTGGTTTTGAAAATCCCCAATTTCCTAATCATGTCTTTAAGCTTGATAAAACTCTTTATGGGCTGAAGCAAGCACCTAGAGCTTGGTATGAGAGGCTCTCTAAGTTCTTTCTTCAAAATGATTTTAAAAGAGGTAAAGTAGATAAAACTTTGTTTTTAAAATCTGAAGGAACTGACTTACTAGTTGTTCAAATATATGTTGATGATATTATTTTTGGAGCAACTAACAAAAACTTGTGCAAGTACTTTGCTGAGCTAATGAGTGGTGAATTTGAGATGAGCATGATGGGGGAACTCAACTTCTTTCTTGGACTACAAATCAAACAAACTGAAAGAGGTATTGCAATTCACCAACAAAAATATGTCAAGGAACTGCTGAAGAAATATAACCTTGACCAAGCAAAGACCAACCATACTCCAATGGGAACAGGCACAAGGTTAGATGAAGATCTACAAGGAACTAGTGTAGATCAAACCAAATACAGAGGTATGATTGGATCCCTTTTATACTTGACTTCTAGCAGACCTGATATTGCATTTAGTGTTGGCTTATGTGCAAGGTTTCAATCTAATCCTAAGGAGTCACACCTTACGGCAGTAAAAAGGATCCTACGATATCTCAAAGGAACTGACCATCTTTGTCTCTTTTATCCTAGAAGTGATACTTTTGATTTAAAAGGTTTTGCGAATGCTGACTATGCAGGAGATTTGGTGAATAGGAAGAGTACTTCAGGAATGATTCAGTTTCTCGGGCCATGCCTAGTTTCTTGGGGATCCAAGAAACAGAATACAGTGGCCTTGTCAACTGCTGAAGCTGAATATGTGGCAGCTGCTGCCTGCTGTTCTCAAGTACTTTGGATAAAACAACAACTAAGAGATTATGGTAAAAAGCATAATTGCATTCCTATTTATTGTGATAATACTAGTGCCATATGCATTTCAAAAGATCCAGTTCTTCATTCTCGTGTGAAACATATTCACATACGGCATCATTTCCTAAAGGATAATGTGGGAAAAGGTTTAATTAAGTTAGATTTTTGTGAAACTGAAAATCAAATTGCTGACATTCTTACTAAGCCTTTGAGCAGGGACAAATTTGAAAAGATGCGCATGGAACTTGGTATGACACAATTGAGTTAAGAAGACCTCAAGTTCCCCCAAGGTATAAGTCAATCATGCATGCATTATATGTATCTTACACAATATGTATATGTGAAAACATAGTCCTAAGCATTAGAATGTATGGCATTGCATATGGGATTGTGGTTGTATGTGAAGAAATCAAATTTCATTAGGCATGTTTGTATTTTAACAAACTATGTTGATTTGTTCCTAGTTCCTCCGAAATAATCTATAAGATTTTGTTCTATCTTTTTGTGAATTAATTAACTAGTCAGTTGATTGATTTTATATACTTAAAATCTTATCTTTTATTTTGAATTATCCTCCATTGCTTATCTTTTAAATTTCAAATTCTTTCCTTGAAATTGTTGATTAAATACCCGTGACCTTTTACATTCAATTCAAAGTTCCTGACCAAAAATAATATGCAATTAACTTAAACCCTTCATGTCAAATCACATTAAAATCTGACCAAGTGAAAAGTTTTGTGCTATCCTTCATCAATCGACACCTACCCCATTTAATTAACCTTCTACATCTTTTCACCGATTAAATTCACCCCTCTAAATTCCACCATTGTAAAATGAAGCCAAACCCTAACCACTGTTCCTCACCACCTCACTCCGTGAAATACACACTCATATTTAGTGACACCTCTCCAATTCCCATGGAAATCTCACCCAAAATTCAAAACTCTCCTCAAAAGGAATCACCCATGGAAATAGAGACTGAAACCTCGGTCAAAACCGTTGCTGAAAAACCCCAAAACAAACCCATGGCTCGCAGTGATTCGAAAAAGAGGAAGATCGAGGCTGAAGAAGAATTGGACTATGAGGAACTGGGTGAACCAATTCAAGGGGAAAAGTCGAAGTCCGCTGCTGTCAAAAGGCTTGAAGCCAGCTCTGAACGTTTCATTCCTGGGTTTTGTATAAATCTAAAGTGGTGCGAATCGAGTAAGTAATCTGAACTTCATGATATTCTTGAAGCACAAAATTGGATTAAGCTGTTTAGTGATTGCTATGACAATGTGATTGCACATGCACCTTTAAAGGAATTTTGTGCGAATTTTAAGAATGTGAATGGAGTTTGTGTTAGCAAAGTTAAAAACAAGAAAATTAGTTTTGATGCTGATGATTTAGCTGCTGTGTTTGGAACCCCTAATGAGGGATTTGATGAGTATTTTAAGGGAGAAACTGAATTCAGTTTAGAGGGTGTTCCTATTGAGAAAATTGTTGAGTCAATTGGGGGTAAAGCTTCCAAAGTCCGAACCAACCATAATCTGTTTTCACCTATTCAAAAGCTTCTGTTTATTTTTGTTCACCTAGCCATCATTCCGAGAACCCAGCATAGACATGAGGCTAATCACCTTGATGTCGTGCTTATGTATTGCCTTGAAAACAAAATACAGATAAATTTCCCATCTTTGATGATTCAGCACCTCACTCATTGTCTTTCCAATCATCTAAAGGTTGGGTATGCAAATTTGATAATCACCCTTCTTGAAAGTTGTGGAATTTCCATGACTAACTATGAATCCCTTAAGCTTAAAACAAACCATTATGTCCAACCCAAAACTCTTGAAGCCCGAAACCTAATTGTTGTTGAAGGAACTACTCAATTTCTCTCAAAATCCATCTCTAAGCCTAAACAAGATGAGAGTAGTTTGAAGAAAAAGGAGGATGAAGAGTTGGATAAATGGTTGGAGGGAGAGGACAGTGAGAAAGAAGGTGAACACAAAAAGAAAGAGGTGATTGTGATGCCAAACCAAAAGAGTACTCAAAGCTCTGGGAAGAGACAGAGTACTAGGTTGGCTATTAGGCCAAGAGGGAAGGACAAGGCTGAGTCTGCCGCAGTGGTTGATCTGAGCGAAGAGAGAAACATTGCACCTGGGGATCAAGGGATCCTTGAAGAGAAAACTGGTTCTCAGGGGGAACAGGGCATCCTTCAAGCTTCTGTTGAAAAAACATTTCCTACAGGGTTAGGTTTTGCTAGTTTCAACACAGTGAGTTCCACCTTGGAACTTAAGGCTCTCAAGGAGACAGTACAAAAGCTAGTTGATACTCAATCATGGTTGATTAAAAGGATTGAAGCTCTTGAGAAGGTAGTGTCAGACTTGGTGAAAGCTTCCACAGAGCTGACCTCAGCAATGCATCAAAACACATCAACTCCTTCCAAAGGGCAAGCTGACTTGTTGAAGAAATTGGAGGACTTGGTCATTGAAGAGGTGCCAGCGAATGATGCTGAAGAAGATACCCAGTCGTCTGCCCCTAAAGCTTGATGTTTTCCTTCTGTCTTAGCTCTAAAACTTTATTTTCTTGAACTTGATCTGACTTGAACTTGTTTTATTTTACTTCTTTTGGTCTATAAACAATTAAACAGGGTATTTTCTTTTGTTTTTGATGTTCTAGAGGAACATCAGTTTGTTTATATGGATGTTGCTTGATTGCTTTATGACTATTTGCATACTATTTATGCCTATATGTGCTTTGTTCTATGCTTTGGACACAAACCAATAAAATGGTGCTATGTTTAGATATGTATATTTGTGTGCATTAATTTTGATGAACGCCAAAAGAAGGAAAAGAAGGCAAACTCAATTGTTGACAAGCTCTCCATCCATTTACAATAGAAGGTATAACTATAACTTTCATTCAGTTCCTTGTTTAAATTTAGCTAGTTCATTTTTGTTTTAAGTTTTTCGTTTTCTGATTGTCTTTCAAAAATTTTTATTTTGTGAGTTTGCTTAGGTTTGTCATTCATCAAAAAGGGGGAATATTGTTGATCTTAAGTTTTGATGATGACTCAAGGAACCTAAGCAAACCCATAGGGGCTTTAACTTTTGTCTATTAGCTTTGATATATTGACAGGTTTTATATGCAACAAAGTTCTAGAGTTAGAATGGAGCATGGAACAAGTCTAAAGGATGAGCTATGGACGAGCATAGAAGACAATCAGAAGCCAAGTTCCTTGAGTGAGGAACTAAAGCTCCAGAGTCGAAGCTTCACTGTGTTCCAAGAAGTCTATTGTATCTTTATTATTTATTTTAGGCTTCTTGTATATATGTTAAGTACATTGTTAATTGATAGGATTTAAGTGGATTTAATTTCAGTTTATAAAGATTTTATTTTTCCTTTCTTTAACAAAGATTTAATTTTATTTCGGAAAAATATCTTTTAAGTAAAATATCTTATTTATTAAAAGATTTTATGTTCTGATTTTATCCTAACATTTTGGAAAATCTGACTTGGTAAAACTATTTTTCAAACGGCTTTTACTTGGTAAAGGAGGTTGAGAAAATATAAGAACCACTTCCTTGTTGTGCGCTTCAGCTTGCTGCCCAAGCATCCACGAACTGCACTTCCTTATTTCATGGAAGTTGTGGTATAGTGGGAGCTAAGGAAAACGTAAGGTTTTCAACTGCTTTCCTCTTGTAAAAATAGGATTAGTTTTCTGTTTTGAAAAAACACACTTGAGCATTACGATTCTTAGCTTTTCTAAAAGAGTCAAAAATCCACTTAAGTCCTTGAGTGTCTTTGTACTTAGCATCTTAGCAGTTTTATATTGAGTTGTATTGGGGTAGAGTTTGGGTAAACTCTAGAGTGTGAAATTGCTTTGAGTGAAGCAAGGAGAAAGAGAGAGATTCGAGAGCTCAACTAATTGAGGGATCAGTTGAGGGGGAACTTAAGTTCGTAGAGGAACTTGAGTTTAGAAGTCTTAATTTGTAATAGGTTGTTTGCCCTATTATTATTAAGAGTTGTGATTAAAATCCCTTGTGGTCGTGGTTTTTCTTCTTGATTAGGGCCAAGAAGTTTTCCACGTAAAATCTCTCTTGCACTTTAAAGTTTTGTTTAAGTTTCTTTAAGAATTACGCAAAAATTACCCTAGTTCCTCTACAATACAATTCACCCCCCCCCCCTCTTGTATTGTTCATTCGAGTCAACACAAATGAAACAGAAAAAAAAAACCATGAAAAAGAGAAGCCACCAGAAACTTCTGAACTCCAATCAGGAAATTCTGAACAATATCCTGCAACTTCTGTATCCCCATCACAAACTTCTGTACCCGAGAAGCCCAATGAAATAGAAAAAACAATGAGAATGAGAACCCACCAGATAGTTCTGAACTCCCACCAGGAAATTATGAACAAGCTAAAGGAACTTCTGATCAACCTTCACAATCTTCTGGTCAACCTCCACAAACTTCTGATCAACCTCCACAAATTTCAGATCAACCAGGAAATTCTGATCAACCTATAGGAACTTCTATACTCCCATTAGAAAATTCTAAACAACCTGAGGAAAAATCTGATACTCCTCCACAAAGTACTATACCACCTTCAACAACTTCTGACAATGGTGAAGGCAATGGTGACAATACTAATCAGTCCAAGCAAGCATCTCATAGGTAAAATTTTTATATGCTTTTTATTCATTTTATTTGTAGTGTAATGTTCATTAATTTACATAAATTTTAATATTTTTTAACTATAACTATGTATACGATAAAATCAGTTCTTTCACAAGGAGGAAACACATAGCTACAAAAAAAAGGAAAGAACACAACAACTATAACAACAAGAGTGTTGCGCAGCCAAAGCACCCCAGAAAAAGAGAAACAACAGCATGTTGAAGAACAAGAAATTCCAGAAGAAGAATTAAACAGAGTTCGGAAATCTGAAAAGGGGGTTCAAACAAAACAGAAGGGGGTTCAGATCAAAGAAAAAACTAGTGAAAAGGAAGGTGGACAATCTTCTAAAAAGGTTGTTAAAATATCACCTAAGGGAGTTTAGAAGAAGGATAAAGAAGTTCAGAAGTAGGAAAAAGAAGTTCAGAAAAAGAAGAAAGGTAAAAAAGTTGAGAAAATTGAGAAAAAAAGAAAGAGAATAGTTGAAGAAGGTGATGAACTGATTGATCAAGATGTTGTAAATATCACTGATGACGATGATGAGGTTATGATGTATGAAGAAGAGAAGCTATGTGTTAGAGTGGGACATGTTAAGTTTATGAAATTTGTAAAACTTAACCCCACAACAAAAACAAGCAGTGGAAGAAATGGGTTTAAGGGCAATTCTTTCTGTGAATTTGCCACAAAATGATGTCGTATTTTGTGCTTCGCTGTTAAGACATTTTGAAAAAAACAGCAGCATTCTATACTTACCATTCAACAAATCAGTAGAGATAAATGAACATGATGTGGAGATTGTATATGGAGTGCCTAGAGGTCAAAAAGTTATTTTTGAGAAAGAACCAAAGAAGGCAGAGGAGGAAGATGAAGATATAGAGATTGTGACGCCTTTAATGAGGTGGAGGGAAAATTGGGGTTGTAAAACTGGTAGTGTAGGGAATATTTCAAGCATTATCCCTAGATTGAACCCCACTGTGATCATACACTAAAGTACGGTGGCGTCCAAACGGAAAGAAGATAGAGCAAAAGAGTTGCCAACAAGTTTTAGGAACTTGTAAACCGTTCACGAGGTAAAGGTTACACCCTTTAACGATCCAAGAGATCGTCAACTCCAATAGGTCTGGAACCAAGACTGGTAGTTCTGGGATGAAGGTACAAATCCAACCTAAAAGATATTGAACCTGCCTTAATAATAGGCCTCTACTTTATTCTGATAGTATTCATGTGCGCTTTCTAACTAACATGCAATCAATAGGATTAACTCTAAACCTGTTTATCTATGTTGGTTGAATATTAATGCACAAATAAAACTATTATTGGCGATCACTTGAATTATAATCATATTAACCCTAAACAAGATTATTAATTATCTTATTAAGCGTGATTCCAAGTACCAATTCCCTTTAAACATGCATAAAAGGTGTGATCAAGCAATAAAAATAAATATAATCAAGCAACATAATTATAATCATAACAATAATTATAATAATAAGAATAATCATCATAATCATGTTAAAGCATAATAATAGCAAGATTTTAGGCATGATACTAAACATCAAAGATCAAATATATAGCCCTAACATGATACTAGCATGCTATTAGGAAAGAAAATAGAAGCGTCATAGAAATCATAATTGACATTATATTCTTTACCCTAAACATGATACTAGGAACTTATTGTTGTCACCCTAAACATCAAATTAAGAAAAATATCCTAATATGATACTAGGAATCAACATAACAACCTAAACATGATCTCTATATCATATTAATTAAACAATTAAAGCACTTACTTGGATGCCTCGTACCTCTTTCTAATAACAAAATATACGCGATAGTAACTTCAAGGAAAATAATAAACAATTAAATTAAATAATTGAAAGAGAGATTTGGACCAAACCCTCAGAAATTAAAACCTTTCACGTTTAGGCGAAGACAACTTCGAACTTGGCTAGGTGTTTCTAAATCTTGTGAATGCGGAATTTTGTTTGCAAAAAGCTATTTTAGAAAACAGAGAGAGAGAGAGTAAGATTTAGCTTAGAGAGAGAAGAGAATTAGAAAACTAGAGAGTTGATGGAAATTGATAATTTTTTTATGATGGAAAACGGAGGTTTTAGGAGGCTATTTATAGAGAAAATCAGCTTGATATGATAAAAAAACGAATCAGATTTTTAAAAAGAATAAAACACGATCGCAGCGTCAAACACGCGCGTGGCGCCAAACGCTGGACACTAGCGCCAGACGCCAGGCCTCGCGCCAGACGCTAGGATTGGCGTCCGGCGCTGCAAAACATTTTTTGTGAATTTTGTTTTTATCATATATCTTTTGATCCAGAAGTTGAAATAAGTCATATAATATGTCGTTGGAAATATCTTGAAGTCTACTTTCCAATCCAATTGGAATGAGATTAAAATCTTTTGTAGATAAAAAGATATGGCCGAAATAGTGGAAGGGTGTTAGTTTTGGATAGAGTTTCAAATCTCATCCATATCTTTTTCGTTATAACTCGGATTTAATATTATAATATATCATTGGAAAGATAATTTCAATATATATCCAACCATATAAGATTTGGATAAATATTATTAGGCACAAAAAAATATCTGAATATATTTCACTTTGTGCAAAACAAGGATTCTAAAAAGGAGTAGTTTTATTCAATTTCAAACTCTTTGAAACATAATTATCAATCCTAACTCCATTAGGATTTAAGAGAACCTTCTAGAGTATTCTAGAAGACTATAATCAATCCTAATAGCTTTAGGAATGATAATTAATAATAGGCCCTCCTCTAGATCATGGGGCCGCATATAAAAACCAAACTGGACTCAGTTTAGTATTTTTGCAATAACTTCCTCATTATTCTCGGAATTGAGCTTATAATATATCGTTGGAAAGATCTTTTCTAGACCTATCCAACTACACTATTATTGGACCCTTATCATGGACCAAACTAAAATGGAATGCACGTTTTTCATAAATAAGGTAAAAAAGAAATATTTTCAAAAACAGAAAGAAGAGATATTTTAATAAAAACATCCTCATCACTAGACTTTTCACACTTTTTCTTTGTTCGATAATCAAATGATGTGAAAGGTATTCATCACTGGGTTTGATTTTTGGGAGACACATTTGGGTGTCTACAGAAGCCCCCACTTTGACTGAGTTTAAAGAAACGCGAGTTTCAAAAACAAAAGTCAAAGTATCGATAGGGACGGAGACTGATTCAGAACGTTCTGCGATTCTAAATCATTCTTGTAACGCCGATACCTGCAAACTGGCGTTAGTTAAAACAGATAAGAGATTTAAGAAACGCATATCTTGCACCGTCAAGCACACGTCTTTAAGGGTAACTGATTTGTTGCTGTTGCATTTGTCGTTGTTACAACCTTCCACAATATATGGAACGCCATCTTGTTGTTTTGATGTTCACTCGTCTCTGAACAATAGAGCTTTTTTGGATATGTCCACGCGCCTCTAAACAAAAGAGCTTCTTTTTAATATGTCCACGTGTCTCTAAACAAAGAGCTTTGAATTATATGCCCACGCGTCTCTGAGCAAAAGAGCTTGAAAGAAATGTCCACGCGTCTCTGAACAAAAGAGCTTAAAGAAATGTCCACGCGTCTCTGAACAAAAGAGCTTGAAAGAAATTTCCACGCGTCTCTGAACAAAAGAGTTTGAAAGAAATGTCCACGCGTCTCTGAACAAAAGAGCTTTGATGATACTTGAATGTTTGTTGCGATAATATTCCGAAGAAAACTTCCAAAGACCAACGCTTGTAGATCTTTTAAAACTCGCTTGAACTTTGCTTCCGCTATGCCAGTACATCGGCGCTTTTGCTGCTTGTAAATTATGAACCAGTATGTCGGTGCCTCTGCTGTTTATGAACCATTATGTCGGTGCCTTCGATGAGCCAATGCTTAGGCGCTTTAAGCTAAGTGAGACGATCTTTCGTCAGGTCGATCACTTATTGCGGTTGTAATCAAGCCGACTACTTAATCATGTCAAATTCTTTATAGGGGCTAACTTGCGTACCAAGGAACCCGAAATTGCTGAAAGAGGTTGAAATAACTGCTCTGAGTGGTTGAGCGTTCTTTCGCCGCTACAATGCCTCTGGCGCCGTGATTTGGCTCTGTCGCCAGACACTGGGATCTAGCCCCAGGCGCTGAAATCTATTACCAGACGCTAGATGTTGCCGTCTGGCGCTGGAGTAGGGTCTTCCCTATCCTACTCTTGCTGCCGCTGGGATGCACCTGTATTTATCTTTGACTATAGGACTTTTCTAATCTCCTTAATTATTTTAGGGTTGACCTAAGACTTAGTGTTGCTTGATTCATTGACTTGACATGACTCAAGGTATAAACTTGACTCACTATGATTGACTGACTAGAGGTTGACCCAAGGTGAATTGACACGTGTGACTCATGACCCGTGTGTGCATTGTATTGTGATCGTGCGAATCAAAAATGCAAAAAAGCAAAAAATTTCCGTCATTTTTGTGGAGGGTACCGACTTTCTCCCGAAAAAGAAAGACGGGAAAAATAATCAAAGTGAAGTTTTTTGAAGATGCATGTTGAATGAGCTTAGTCAAATGTCATTTGATACTATCTCTCAAGGTGCAAAGGTTAATTCATCTAGGTTATCCTAGTTGACTCAATGATGAAAGTATTTGGGTAACTTAGGCACAGAGGCTAAGCACTTCATACTTCGATGCAATGATGATTATGATTGATGAGTGATTTTGATATGACGAGGCATGCTTCAACGTTGTGTTAAGATTTCATGACAAATGGTTCCTAAGGGAAGTTTATTTGCTCATGTATCTGTGTAGTGTGTGAAAGTGATTCTAAAGTTAGGCCGCAAGGGCTAAGTGTGTGGAAATATATTGAGAAGAGTCAAATGATGGTAATTCTTTAGGCTAGGTAAACTAATGATGTAAGGATCAAGCCCCCAATTCTAGCTCTAAGTCGATAAGGATGATCATTGGAGATCCCTTGATATGATCATGGTGTGTGAATGTGAATATGAATACATGTTTATTGCGGCCGCACCTCGATGTGAGGTTGCCTACGTATCCTTTAGGAATTAGGCCGAACGTAGCTCTAGCCGAACCTCGCACAAGTGTGTGTATACCTCAAAAAGGTCTTTTTAATGGTTGTAACGTGGTTAGGATAAAGGTTGAAGAAGAAGGGGATAAAAGGCTCAACACCCTAGATAAGCCCCCAAGGTGTGCAACTTTGCTTTTGAATCTTTATATTTTTATGCTTGAGGCTTTCTACTCTTTATTTATTTTATTTTTATATGTGTGGGCAATCCCGATCATGCAGTCTATCACTCACTTGACATTCATGCTTCTCAGGCACGGTACCGAGCACTCGATAAGAGACGCAATCTGAGACGTGTTCATATCAAAGACGTGTTCATGTCAAAGACATTGGAACACTTTCCCTTTTGTACACTTTTTTATTATTATTATTATTTGCTTATTTTTTGCTATTTTAATCTTTTGAAGTCACTTAAGCTTTTTGAAGTTACATAAGTTACACACCATTCCATCCCAAGGTTAGGTAGATGTAGGTTGAAAACTGAAAGGTCTATCATTAGACGAGGCTCAAAGTGGTTTACCAAAAAAGGATTGCATATTTGAAGGGTGAAAGGTGATATGATGTGGCTACAAGGGGTGCCTCAAATAATTGGTATACCTTGTGCTTAGTTTGACATTATTTTTTTTAATGCAATGATCATATGCAAGGAAATAGATGCTCATTTTTATTTAAAAGTGAAGGGTAAAAATCAAACTCTAAGAAATAAATTCAAGGAGGATGAAAGGTGCCTATGCTAGACTTATTGGGGAAAGGGTTTGAAAAAAAGAACAAGAAAGCATGAAATCTTGGCGAGAAGCTTGCCTTGTGCATTTGTTTCATCATTACCCTCTTTTTGTTTGTTTGTCAATCACATGACTCAAACTCGATTCAACATGCATGGATGGAAGAAGGTATGAAGAATGAAGGTTGTGATATGGAGAAAGCATGTAGATAATGGAAAGATGATGTAGATGGAGAGATATGACAAAATTAGGAATAAAATGTACCCTCAACTCAAATGACGGAAAAAAAAAAACGACTCATGCATGAACCTAAGACATGGTCATGGTGACATGTATGAGGTGTGTGCTATATTGTGAGTGCAAGTGACATGTTAAGACTCGTGTCATGACCATGTGACTAGACTATGTGACTAGACTCAAACAAAGACTAAGTTA
Organism: Chenopodium quinoa; assembly: GCF_001683475.1. NCBI lineage: Eukaryota > Viridiplantae > Streptophyta > Magnoliopsida > Caryophyllales > Amaranthaceae > Chenopodium > Chenopodium quinoa. The sequence continues at coordinate 1,952,465 of NW_018745082.1, forward strand.
AGACCTCACGTATATGCATTAAACTGGACAGACTGTGGTATTTTAGTCATAGCGTTTGGTCTGTGACTCTGATTTGGATGAAACCAACGCCAAATTAAAAATACAACTCGGGGCTACAGATCCATATATTGTACGACTAGTAGTTCTTCCTAGAACTCCGGCTATGATCAAAACAAGTTGCCGTTTGTGCAGTATACGGGAATAAAAATCCGGGTTGACTTAAAGGGACTATGACTCGATTTTAGACATATTTATTAGCTCAAATTAATTAATTAATTAATTAATTAAGAAAAGTACTTTAGGGTCATTAATCAGTTTATTTTAATCTTAAACACAAGTCAAACAAACGGTTAGGAAAAACACATAGAGTATGCACAGCAAATAATGCACAATTAGGCAAGTAGGCACAATTTGATGCAATGAGTTTGCAACCTAACCATGCTCTAGTTCTCTAAAGTTCGGGATATGGGTTAGTCAAGGAGGATCCATGGTTAATTGTGCGAATGCACCACGCGGAAGCCTAACCGTGAAGGGTTGGCGCGAGTGGATGGGACACCGCGAGTTAAAAACTCGCTTCCATGGTTTGGTGAATTCAACATTCTCGGATGTACCCTTTGTTGCAGAGAGCGTTCAATCAGGTAGATGGAGCATGAATTCCAAGAGGGTTATGTTCATATCTAGAACACATATGGGTTTTAGAAAAGTGAGAAAAACTCAATCAGGAAGTAGGATTGAGCAAACAGTGCTAAAAATGGTCAAAATTAGAACGCATATTTCTGGCTCGGTATTGGAAGAACTTGGTGCCAGCAAATAGAGGCCGGTGCCAAGAATTGTCTTTGGCGCCTGGCGCCAGAGTCAAATCAGTGGCGCTAGACTCTGTTTTCTGACGCTAGTTCCTACATGCCTCAACAGCTTTATGTTCTCGATAAAATTTTCCAGTTTCGCGCAGCATTATTTTGATCCTAGTTGTGAAAGATATTCCTCAAATATTCCTCAACAGCATTATTTTAACTCATTACGGATTGTCTTTCCAATGAGATTTTTTATGCATATGACAATAATGTGAATCAAAATTACGCACATGAAATACTTAGAACTATTCGAGTCTCAACTACTCATTCTAAATCATTGTCGAAATAAATTTCAGGAATTAAAATAGAAATCCTCCCCAGCAGAGTCACCAAAAACTGTAGGGAATATTTCAAGCATTATCCCTAGACTTGAACCCCACTGTGATCATACACTAAAGTACGGTGGCGTCCAAACGGAAAGAAGATAGAGCAAAAGAGTTGCCAACAAGTTTTAGGAACTTGTAAACCATTCACGAGGTAAAGGTTACACCCTTTAACGATCCACGAGATCGTCAACTCCAATAGGTCTGGAACCAAGACTGGTAGTTCTGGGATGAAGGTACAAATTCAACCTAAAAGAGATTGAACCTGCCTTAATAATAGGCCTCTACTTTATTCTGATAGTATTCATGTGCGCTTTCTAACTAACATGCAATCAATAGGATTAACCCTAAACCTGTTTATCTATGTTGGTTAAATATTAATGCACAAATAAAACTATTATTGGCGATCACTTGAATTATAATCATATTAACCCTAAACAAGATTATTAATTATCTTATTAAGCGTGATTCCAAGTACCAATTCCCTTTAAACATGCATAAAAGGTGTGATCAAGCAATAAAAATAAATATAATCAAGCAACATAATTATAATCATAACAATAATTATAATAATAAGAATAATCATCATAATCATGTTAAAGCATAATAATAGCAAGATTTTAGACATGATGCTAAACATCAAAGATCAAATATATAGCCCTAACATGATACTAGCATGCTATTAGGAAAGAAAATAGAAGCGTCATAGAAATCATAATTGACATTATATTCTTTACCCTAAACATGATACTAGGAACTTATTGTTGTCACCCTAAACATCAAATTAAGAAAAATATCCTAATATGATACTAGGAATCAACATAACAACCTAAACATGATCTCTATATCATATTAATTAAACAATTAAAGCACTTACTTGGATGTCTCGTACCTCTTTCTAATAACAAAATACACGCGATAGTAACTTCAAGGAAAATAATAAACAATTAAATTAAATAATTGAAAGAGAGATTTGGACCAAACCCTCAGAAATTAAAACCTTTCACGTTTAGGCGAAGACAACTTCGAACTTGGCTAGGTGTTTCTAGATCTTGTGAATGCGGAATTTTGTTTGCAAAAAGATATTTTAGAAAAGAGAGAGAAAGAGAGAGAGTAAGATTTATCTTAGAGAGAGAAGAGAATTAGAAAACTAGAGAGTTGATGGAAATTGATGATTTTTTTTAAGATGGAAAACGGAGGTTTTAGGAGGCTATTTATAGAGAAAATCAGCTAGATATGATAAAAAAAATGAATTAGAGTTTCAAAAAGAATAAAACACAATCGCAGCGTCAAACACGCGCGTGGCGCCAAACGCTGGACACTAGCGCCAGACGCTAGGCTTAGCGTCCGGCTCTGCAGAACAGTTTTTTCGGATTTTTTTTATCATATCTTTTGATCCAGATGTCCAAATAAGTCATATAATATGTCGTTGGAAAGATCTTGAAGTATACTTTCCAACCTAATTAGAATAAGATTAAAATCTTTTGTAGCTAAAAAGATATGACCGAAATAGTGGAAGGGTGTCAGTTTTGGATAGAGTTTCATATCTCATTCATATCTTTTTCGTTATAACTCGGATTTAATTTTATAATATATCATTGGAAAGATAATTTCAAGATCTATCCAACCATATAAGATTTGGATAAAGATTAAGAGGCACGAAAATAATATCTGAATATATTCCACTTTGTGCAAAACAAGGATTCTAAAAAGGATTAGTTTTATTCAATTTCAAACTCTTTGAAACATAATTATCAATCCTAACTCCATTAGGATTTAAGAGAACCTTCTAGAGTATTCTAGAAGACTATAATCAATCTTAATATCTTTAGGGATGATAATTAATAATAGGCCCTCCTCTAGATCATGGGGCCGCATATAAAAACCAAACCGGGCCCATTTTAGTATTTTTTCTATAACTTCGTCATTATTCATCGGAATTGGGCTTATAATATATCGTTGGAAAGGTCTTTTCAAGCCCTATCCAACTACACTATTATTGGACCCTTATCATGGACCAAACTAAACTGGAATGCACGTTTTTCATAAATAAGGTAAGAAAAGAAATATTTTCAAAAATAGAAAGAAGAGATATTTTAATAAAAACATCATCATCACTAGATTTTTCGCACTTTTGCTTTGTTCGATAATAAAATGACATGAAAGGTATTCATTACTGGGTTTGGTTTTGGGGAGACACATTTGGGTGTCTACAGGTAGCCCTAGAACCCAATGGATATTTGAGAAGTATGAAACTGAAGAAGAAAAGAAGAACAAGAGAGATCAGCAAGCATTGCATAAAAGGAAATATGTTGCAACAGAAATTGAATCAACGGAGAAGAACACAGAATAAGAAACTGAAATGTTCAAAATAGACTTCCTTTAGTTGTGAATGCAATGATGAAAACAAGCCAAAACCTTCACTACCACTACAAATTCCTACACTCAATTCAGGATTGTGTTGAGATTAAGGAATTGAATTGGTGCAAGTATGTGATACAAAGTCTGATTTCCACAGTACCTGGGTGGAAGAAAAACGCCAAGGGCTTTTTTAAGGGACCACTGCCTTTCTTGTTGGTATGATTTTCACTTTTGTAATTATTATTTATTTGTTCATATTTTAATGCATTATGTTCAAATGTTATCCCTGATTGTTCAAAATTGTAATTGTATATGTTCAAAATGTTTTTGCCTTATGTTAATATGAATTATACCTTGTATTCATATGTTCAAAGGTTTTGGTATGACTATTCAAAATTTTAATGCCTTATGTTCTTGTGTTTATTTAAAGGATTTTGGTTATGTTTGTTGAAAATTTTAATGCCATATGTCCATATGTTGAAAATTTTAATACATTATATTCATATACCTTATAACTTATATTTAGATGTTCAAAAGTTTTCCTAATTTTGTTCAAAATTTTAATGCATAGGTTTGTTTCATTTTGTTAAAAATTCATAATAGAATAATGTCTTGGTCTGCCTTTTTAATGGGACAGTTGTTGTATTGTGATCGAGTGCAAAAAAGAGGTATTGAGCAACCAAGGATATACCCAATCATTTCGGCTTGGAATAAAGATATGATTCAAGAGAGAATGAAATTGGAGACAAAGTCACAATTTGGATTGGGAAGTGTGTTACAAAGAATAGAAATACATGCACAACAACAAGCGAAAGTTCAACAACAAGACAGTGAAGCTTTGCCAATCAACAAGAATCAGCCATCCAAGGTTCATTTACTTTTCTTTTCAAAGTTTATTTCTATTTGTTCAGAATTTTATGTAAAATGTTCAAATGTTTTTTTTCTAATGTTCAAATAATAAATAATATTTTATTATTGCATTCTCAAATCAGTTAAATCTTCATTCTATAATTTTTGTTGTTCATAAACTTTTAATGCATGTTAAAAATACTGTAAGCTTATGTTCATTATTTGATGTTGAAATCAGGAGGAATTTATGGATGAATTGATGGAAATTGTCAAGACTTTGGGAAGTTGTTTGTCAAAAATGACTGACAAGTTGAAGCTAGGAAAAGACTTGTTCCCAAACAACATGATTATCAAAAATGTTGAAAATCTTATTGGAAAAAAATGAATGATGCTTCTAGTTTAAGTGAAGATGAAGCATTCTTTGGAACAGAGTCTTTCTTAAAGGCTATTGATCAGATTGAAAGAGAGTACTTGGAGAAGAAGGAATCTGAGAATAAAGAAGCAGAAAGAAGAGAAACTGAAAATATAATAGAAAAAGAGAAAGGAAAAGCAAGGAGAAAAGAGAAGCTAGGGGGGATTTCAAATTAGAAAAAGCTTGGTCCTTGGAAATTGAGGATCCTCTAACACCACAAGATGCTCAAATTGGAGCAAGTGTGGGTCCTATGGAAAGGGGTGAAAGTGGAAATCAGAGGGAATAAGGTGCTATTGCTGGGAGACGTACCCTTGATCTAACACTTACCATAGGTAGCAGAGAGAAAGGTCATGAACAAGAAGTGGAAGAAAGTGGTGGAACATCAATGGCAGTGGAGGTGCCTTTTCAAATGGGAGAAACTGGTGGAGCTGCAAAATCGTCGGATCTAGATTTTGAATACATATTTGATACTAGTGAGTATTCCAACATATCTGGAACCAGTGATGCAACACTTGATGATATTTTGGCCAACCCATTTTCGAAGGATTTTTAGTATCACCAAGGGTAATGTCATTCTATCTGAACATCACTAATATATGTAGTTTTTTGGGCAATAGGGTATAAAGGAAAAAGAAGATGATATGTAAATATTTTGGAAGTAATGTGTAACTTTTTGGAAGAAAAGGGTAATTTGTAATTTTTTGGACAACTAGGTTAGAAGCTGAAAAAGTCAGCATAAATATGTTAAATGAAATCAGATCTAGAACAACTACAAATATATATGTTTTATTAAGTATTGAATGATATAAGACTATATTAATTTTTTATGTTCAAATATTTTGTTTTAGATGCTCAAATGTTTTAACTGTATGTTCAAATGTACAGATCTAAAGAGGAAGCAGGAAAACAAAACAAAGTTTCTGAAAAATCAAAGGGGTAACTGTATAATATATATATATATATATATATATATATATATATATATATATATATATATGTTAATGTTCATTAAAAATAGATATAAAGTTCAGTTACATAAATATGTAGTTCAAAAAAACTAACCATACTTTTATATTGTTATATTAGACCAACAACAAAACAGGATGTTAATGCAAACAAAAGACCAAGAAGAGAAGAGATAAAATTGTCAGCTAGTCTAAAGTCCCCATTCATGATGAAATACAAAGATTTGTTCAAAAATGTTAGTGCAATGTATGCAACTTTGTCTGATTATGCATTCAGTGATGGGCCTAATGAGTAAGTTTTCTAATTTAACTCTATTGTTAATAAATTCATTAGATTTGTTCAGATAAATATTTATATAGTTCAAATAATAAAATAAATCTTAATTTAATTTTGTTAATTTTTTTCGTTGTATTGGCAGTGAGGTGTTGTACCGTAACGGAGATAATAGTGTCAACATGGAAGAAATGAAGACACTTGGAACAGATGCAGAGATCAATACATCAATTATTGATGCTTGGGCTCATATCTTGAACATCAAGGGCAAAAAAAATAGCATATACTTCTCCACAATGCCATACGTAAGAAAATAAATATTAAATATTCTCAAATAAACATGTTCAATAATTTTATGTAACTTGTTCAGTATATTTTTTTCAATGTTCATTATGTTTATAATGACTGCTCATTATTTTGAATTGTTAATTGCAGTTGATTGTATGCACAGACAAAGGTGCAAGTGCAAACACTACCACAGAAATAAGACATGAGAAGTTTGCACAAAGATTGCGCTATGAAATGAATAATAGTGGAATTCAAAACATAAAAAAATTTAGGGAATTCTTGTTTCCAGTGGCTGCATATAAGCACATCTACTTGATGTGTATCAACATGTACAAAGGCACAATTGATTTGATCGATAACAGAAAGCTTCCAATGAATGTGAAAGCATCTACAAAGTATGAAGATCATCCACAAAAGATGGTAAAGTACTAATTTTTTTTTATTCAATTTATTCTTAAGCTGTGTTCAGTAAATTGTGTTCAGGTGTTCAAATAATGTTTCATTTTGTTTATCAGCTAGAGGCTTTTGCATATTTCATGCGATAAAAAAATGCGGGAAGTGATGTTGCAAGAGTCTTAAGTTTCAAAACTGACTTGATCAAGATAAAATGGAGAATCAATTTGGTTCATAAGAATTGTGGTGTTTAAGTGATGAAACATATGGAAACATACACAACAGAGCCTTTGCTAGAATGGAATTGTGATTTTAAAGCAAATGATGTGAGTTTCAACAATAGTGTTCATATGTTTTCTTTATTTGTTCAAAACATTTAATACTTTGTTCATAATTATATGTTTTCTTTACATGTTCAAGTTGATCAAATCAGAAAGCTTAGGGTGCAGTATTATTCAGAAATAATTTTAAGCCTCACCAATAGAGAAGGGTACAGAATGAAATGGCAGCAAGAAAAAGAATTGAGGAGAATTAATATTTAGATTTAATGACATTTCAAGAAACTGTGATTTTATTTAATGTGTTTGAATTTTTAGTTTGAATTGAGATTGACTTAAATATGTAATATTTGTAGTGTAGTTGTTGATATTAAGATTATGTTCAAATATTGAAGTGTAGTTGTTCATTTTATAAAATATGTTTGTCAATATTTTTTTTGTCTAATAAAAAAAAATAACAAACAATTTAAAAGTAATGATAAAAATATTCGTATATATTGAAAATTAATAAGAATTTGAATTTTGTTACATATTGAAAACCTATGAAAATATATTCATATATAATAAGCACCTAAGAATTACTTGTCTTGTCAAACATTGATAACATTTTATCATAATTTGAAACATTAGAAGATCCAACACAACGAGACCCTTCATTCCTTGCTTTGCGACCAGCATCAAAATACTAAAAACACAAAAATTCAAAGAACAATACTAAAAAAAAAAAAAAAAAAAAAAAAAAAAAAAAAAAAAAAAAACAAAAATATTCAGAATAGAGAAAGAGAATGTCCATACTTACTTGAAACCATTTACTAGTCTCATATCGAAAACCTTTGTTATGACTCACTTCAGATGATTTCCTTTTTTTACCTTGACAACCACTTGAAACCTAACAAAAATTAAAAGTTCAGATTATAGTATAAGAAGTTCAAAATAAATCTACAAAAGTTAAGTGAAAAAGTTACATGTCTTGTAGAAGACTGAGAACCAGTTGATGGAAAGTAAGTTGAAGATTGATGACCAATAACCTACAGAAAATTAAGATTAATTCATAATTTAAAATTAGAAGTTCAAAATAAAAAAAATTAAACAATTCAATATAATAATTACATTTGATAAAGGTGGCTGAGTAGCTCTTGAGAAAGATTTTATATTTTTAGCTTGAGATCCACATACCTACAAAACATATAGTATATACATAAAAATATATATACTAATAAATTATTTTTAAAAAATGTCAAAAATGTTAAGACTAAAGAGGTTAAATTTACAGAGGAAGACTGGGTATTAGTTCTTGGAAATGTATTTGAAGCTTTTGATGAGGACGGCTGAAAAGAATTAGGTCCTGGAATATTATTGGATGATTGTCCTTCAAAAACCTACAAAATTATCAAAAGATCAGAAATAAAATACAGAAGTTCAAAATATATAAAAGAAAAATCAATAAAAAGATACATTTCTTGAAGAAGACTGAGAAACAGTCGCTAGAAAGTTAGTTGAAGCTTGATGAGCAAAAACCTATAGAAAATTCAAAATAGTTCAGAATATAAACACAAAAGTTCAAAACAAACCAAAAATAGTTCAGTAAAAAAATTACGTTTGATAATGGTGGCTTAGTTGTTGAAAAAGAATTTGAAGCTTTTGATGAGGATGGCTGAGAAGAATTTTCTGAAGCTTGATGACCAAAAACCTAAAGAAAAATCCAAGTTAGTTCAGAATTTAAAAACACAAATTCAAGAAAAACTTAAAAAAGTTCAATAAAAAAATTACATTTGAAAAAGGTGGATGAGAAGCACTTGAGAAATTTTCAGAGGAAGGCTGAACATTAGTTGTTGAAAAAGTATTTGAAGCTTTTGATGAGCATGGCTGAGAATAATTAGGTCTAGGAAAATTGTTGGATGATTGACCTTTAAAAACCTACAAAATTAACAAGTTCAAAAGTAAAACAATAAAGTGCAAAAAAAAAAAGAAAAATAATTACATTAGATGAAGATTGCTGAGTAGATTTAGTTGAAGTGTTACTATTTTTGAATCCTTTTCCATTTGAAGCTTGGAAACCAGTTCTAACACCATCACCAAAAACCTAAAAATAAAAATGAAATTAAACATATATAATAGAAAATTATTAAAAAAAACAATTGAAATGTTCAACAAATACTTACATTTGCTGATGATGAATGAGAAGCATTGGTTGAAGCTTTACTATTTTTACTTTGAACATTCTTTCTCTTTGGAAGAACAGAAAGATTTGAACCTTGTGTTGTTGGATGTGAATAAATCAAAGGATCTCCATCATCATCTAAAACCCGCAAATAAAATAAAATTATAAGTTATTCAATAAAAAATGACAGAAGTTCAGATAAATAGAACAGGGGTTCAAAAGTACCTCAACAACCAATTTTTGGACAGTAGCTCTGGCTTCATCTTTATATTTATCTACTTTCTTTTTCCAACCCTTACCTTTATTACACGCTTTCTCAACAGTACTTTTTGGCCTGTAGTTTCTCTCACCCTTTTTCCTAGCTATTTTTGGATTGTTTATGAACCCTTCTTCATCAACTTCTTCATTAGCTTCTTCACCAACTTCAACATCTTCAATATCAATTGGACCTAGCACACTTTCCACCTTTTCACGTAACATTTGAAAAGTATACTCAGCTTCAGTTCTTGCTAAAATATCTTCTTGACATGATGTTACTAACTGAACATACTTCCTAACCATTTGAACTCTCCAAACAGTAGAAGGAACAACTTTAACATCTTGACATGTATCTTCATCAGAAACATGACTACACATAGCCTTCTTAGTCCACCTCTTCACTATGTACTGTTCTGGTATCTTTTGAACACAATGAATATTACATATACGAAGAGAGTGTCCACATAACAACCCCATTTAACTCCAATACTTACATGTGCAATTGATGTTGAAGGTAAATTTCTCATAAGTAACTTCATGCCTTATAATGTCCTCATTTTTCCTCCAAACATAATAACAAATAGTCTCATCATCTTAATGCTTTCGCTCTTGACAACATTAAATGTCTTTTGCAAATTGATCCTCAAAAACAACATACACAGAAATAGTATAAATCTCCCTAGAGTGTATGAGCAAACGAACATTAGCTACTGCAAGATGACGGTTACCCGTCAAAAAACGGAAATCTTGCTTACTTTCTTTACTCCTCCACTCTTATATAACATCAAGAAAAGTACTATAAAAGTCACTCAAACCATCTGTTTTATTCAATCTATTGGAAACATAATGATTTGTTGTTTCACTCCTATGGGATGACAAAACTCCGCCCGAAAAATAATCCTTTGAATAAGCAGGACACCATTTTTCTTTGATATCATACAAGTGATTTAACCAATTATTTTCTGAACACTTTTATTTTGTCATCATTCTATCAAAAACAAAAAACAACAAACCAATAAACAAAATGATAATATAGTTGTTCAAATTACAGCAACAAAAGTTCAAAACATAAATAATACTGTTCACATGCACTTGTTAAACATGAAAAGTAAAAATGTTGAAATTAAATAATTAATAGTTCATATATAAAGAAAGGTTCAAAACTTAATACATTTAATTCAAATATATAACATTAATGTTCAAAAAGAAACAAATCAAGTTAAATTCAATAAAATTAAGTCCGCAAATATGTAAATGTAATAGTTCAGATTTCAAACAGAAACAGTTCAAAATATAAACTAAAAGGTTCAAATAAAATTAAAAAAAGCTTACCTTGGCAGTAATGTGCGAATTCAGCAGGACTTTCACAGTACTTAAGAAAATAATCGAATACTTCTGGAAACCCTTTCAATATTCTGAGTCCTCCTATATTGGTCTTTGTATTCGTTCTCACCAAGGTGCCAAGTGCACAAACGGTGCCGAGTGCTTGGAAAAATTTGTCGAATTGCTGCAGCAATTGAAGGGGCTTGATCAGTCATTAAGGTTATGGGGTCTCGACATCTTCCCATAGATCTCATAAAAGCCTCAAACAACCATACAAAACTGCTGGTCTTTTCATCAAGAACAAAACCCATTCCAAACATGACATTATTGCAATGATGATTCATACCAACAAAAGGGGCACAAATCATGCCATATTTGTTAGTTCTATAGGTGGTATCGAAGACCATCAAATCACCAAAAGCTTCATAATCCCTTCGCATTCTTCCATCCCTACAAAATACACTACAAAGGGCATGATTTCCACCGACCTCAAACTCATAATAAAAGTCACTCTCTTTGGCTTGTCTTGTAGCAAAAGACTGGATCAAAGCATTACAATCACCACCTTCTAATCTGCAAGCTTTTTCAGTAGCTAAAGTGTTGTAAACATCAGTAACAGTGTAGCATAGATTAGGAGATCCACCAACTTCTTTCCTTAAAGCGCGAAGAGAATCCGTAACCCTAACCCCACTAGCCTTTATAGTACTTATGAACTTCAAATGCTCACCTTGAATTTTCCTTTGAGACCTAAGGAGATGTCTCTTCTCAACAGGTATCATAGCATGATTGTGATCCATATTGTGTTTAACAGCAGTCCAAACACCTTTCTCATCAATAACAAAATCAATGTAAGCTTCACAACATGTACGGCAATCCAACTTAGAAAACTTCTTAGGCACCTTAGAAGAAGTATCTTTCAAACCAACATTTGAATATAGGTTGTTTCTACCTCTCCAAACACTTGAATTACCAACATATCGAACTTTCCCTTTCCTAATACTAAATCCATGCCTAAATGCATAATCATTATACATTTCATATGCCTCCGTATCACTTTTGACTTGTTTCCACTGCAATTCAGACTTCTCACTTTCCTTATAAACAACTTCATACTTATAAACTGCAATAAACAAACAAAATGCATAACAAACATTATTAAAGTTCAAAAATAAAACAAGAGAGTCCAAATAAAGGGATACGATGTTCATAATTACTTGTACATTCCTATATTTATAAACATACATGATCAAAAGTTCAATAAAATAACATAAAGGTTCAAAAGTATAATAACAGTGTTCATAATATTGTAAAACTACTAATAATATGACTAATCGAATTATAAACAAATAATATTCATAAATTTCATCAACAAATGATCAAATTCATCACAAATTAATAAAAAACAATAAGAAATCTAAATCAATTTAAAAATACAACTAATTAAACCTAAATATTATGCAATGTTCAGAATCATATTAAACTTCGGATACAGAAATCAAATTCAAAACACTTTGAACTAAAATTTAAGTATATCTATCAAATTCTCGACATAAATTGTTCAACAAGAAATCAAAAGATGCGAATGTTCAGAATCAAGAATTCATGAACAGTTTAATAAACAAATGATCAAATTCATCACAAATTAACAAAATACTATTGCATAATCATATTAATCAAAATCTCTTCAAAAATTCAAGAAGATTAAAAGAAATAGATCAATAGTTTGATTACTTAATCAATTAATCAAAAATCATATTATGCAATGTTCAGAATCATATTAAACTTCAAATTTCAAGAAAATCAAAAATCAAATTCAGAAAATCACAATGTCATATCAAATTTTAGCAACTAAATAAAACTTAATTATAGAATGAGTTCAAATCAAACGATAATTAAAAATTCAAATAATTATCAATAATTAAAAAGTAATAAAAAATTACATTGGAAATACCTAATTAACGAATATTATCAATTAAAATAAGAAATCTAACCTCCAATATCAAGAACTTCAGGTACATGAATCAAATCCATGGCGAAGAAAAACAATGAAGAATAGAGCAATAAAAAATGGTGAATAGAGCACTGAAATAAACGGAGAGAGAAAGTAAAGGAGAGAAAAAATTGATGAGAGAAAACTAGAGGAGAAAGAAAATCGACGAAAGAAGATTTTTGAATGATAATTGAAAAGAAAAATTTGAGAAATTAGGAAGGAATTGAAAAAGGAAAGAAACGCGGGAAATAATTGCAAAATAAGAAACTTCAGCTCGAAAAGAAGAAGCTACATGGCAGCGTGTAATTGGTGGTGCACACAAAACTATATGCACAAGTAGGGGTGAAACAAATTTGGGTTAAAACCGAACCAAACCGAAAACCGAACCGAATAAGAAATATGGTTCGGTTTTTTTTCGAAAGTGGTTCGGTTTGGTTTTGAAAAAAAAAAATATTTCGGTTTTCGGTTTGGTTTCGGTTTTAGAAATTGAAAAACCGAAAAAACCGAACAAAACCGAACAGAACCGAAATTTCAGGCCCAAAAGCCCCCTAGCCCAACACTTTTACCCTAAGTATATAAAGGAAAAAAAAAAACCCTAATCCCTCACTTCCTCTTCTTCTCCTGATCTCACCTCTCCGCCCTTTCTCTCCTCTCTTCTCTTCTCAGAATCTTAGTTCTTCCTCTCCCTCCTTTCCTCTTCTCAACTCCGTCCTTTCTTTCTCCTCTTTGATCTCTTCTCCATCACTCTGTTCTCCTCTTTTCCAACGTTATTAAGTTTATTTACAACGTTATTAAGCCATCAACTGAGTAGCTAAGGTTTTTCATGTCAAATTCATCCATGAAAACACTAGATCTAGTGTTTTCATGGTCGAACTTGACCTTTAAAACCCAAATTCGAGGTTTTTCGGTGGAATGTGAGGTATGTCCTCTTTTTCTTAATTTTAATTTGATTTGAATTTTTTTTCCTACTTTATTTTTATGGTGGCGTAGCCGTGTAGATTGAATTGCGGTGGTGATAGGTAGTTGTGGGTCGATCTAGGGTTAGTGTTTGGGTGGAAAGGATGAAGGGTGGTGAAATAAGGTGGGTTGTGGGTTGTGGTGGGTGCGGATCTGGGTTAGGGGTGGTGATAAGGTGGTTTTTGGTGGTTGTTGTGGGTGGTAGTGGTGATAGTTTCTATGGGTGGTTAGTGGTGGTTAGTGGGCATTGTTGTGGGTGGTTAGTGGTGGTAGTTTCGGTGTTTTTTGGTAGGTTAGGGTGGGTGGTAGGTGGGTTTTAGGTGGGATGTTTGTATGGTTTGGTTTGGTTCAATTTTAATTGGTGTGGTTTGGTTCGGTTTTTTTGCAAAATGTGATGTTTAGGATGCTTGAGAGGAAAATTCGGTGCGGTTTGGTTTTTTTTAGGAAAACCGAAATTTAGGTGGTTTGGTTTGGTTCGGTTTCAAAGCTAAAGTGGTGCGGTGTGGTTTGCAAAATCAAGAAACCGAAATTTGGTGGTTTGGTTTCGGTTTGGGCAAAAAACCAAACCGAAAACCGAACTTTCACCCCTATGCACAAGGGTGCATATTATAATTTGCAACAAAAAGGAGTGTCACAAATCACAATTTCTTGTACAACAAGGCGGCCCAAAACTAAAAAGCAACATAAAGCACAAAATAAAAGCAATCAATTTATGCATCTCACTTACACAGAACAACAACACAGAAAAAACTCGAGCTAATTGAAGAAGTTCAACAATGGAGGAAGGAACAAAGGTCATTCCACATCAAATTGGAGGAATCCACAACGATGCTCTTCGATTCGGTTTCCATGGCGTCAAGAGCGAGATTCTCGAAGCTCATCCTCTACAATCTGCTGTTCTTAAAGTACAATTTTCTCTCTCTTCATTTTCATCTATCTTTCTCTCTCTTCTGTTATTGATGATTATTTCATCGATTTAGGCGGAGAAAACTCAGCAAGAGATGAAGAGGAAGATTCTTGCTAACACTTATGGTTCCGCTCTTCCGCTTAAGATGGACCTCGATCGACAAATTCTTTCTAGGTTTTCTTCTGATTAGTTTTCTATTAATTTTTTCTATTGATTTTATTGTTTTTAATGCGATTCAATTTCTGGTTTTGTGATTGTTGTAAATTGAATTTGTGAAAAACCCTAATTTATATGAATTTCGGGCGTTAAGATGTTGAATTTGTTCATTTTGCTTAACTAAGGATTGTGGGCATCTACTTAAAGACTGAATTAGTGATTGATGGATTTATGTGATGGGGTTTTCGGGTGGATTTGTGGGATTGAAGCAGGGTTTTTGATCAGTTTCGCTAGTTAGGAATTAATTAATAAGAAATGTTGTGAAATTATGTGAATGTCTTGGTTACTGCTGTTGGGTTTAGACCTGCAAGTGAATCTGCAACAGCTTTATGAGGTAGTGTTAAGCAGATTATTGTTAAAGGCTAAACTGTGGGTTCGGATGTGGTATATTAAGGTTAAAACTTGAAAGGCTAGAACTATGACATTTCAGCTGATCTATCATGACTGGTGAGGTGATTATGCCTTATGAATGGAAATATCTGAGTTGGAAAATGGAAATTGGAGAGTGAAGATCGCAGCTAATAAAGTACGAGTATGCTTGTTGGGATTACCACTGTTTCTTTTGGGTTTGCTATCAGTGCCAGGAAGGTTAGATTAGAAGTCTATGTATCTTTGGTAGGTGTTGAGAGAGAAGATGAGGGTTTAAAGTTCTGTAAGTGTGTTTTGAGCCAAGTTGCTAATAGTTAATAAAAAAAAAACTTGTTTGAAACAATTTTTAGTAATATCAATCTACAGATGTTACTAGTATGAGATTTTCTAAAGACTAATATGTAAGTAGTTGACATTGGGTACTCATTAAAGGGACTAGCTTTGGAGAAATTATTGCTTGGTCTAGGACTATTGCTCCCTCTATTGTGAGGAAAAAGAGCATGAGCCGAACATTGGTTGAATATTGGAGTAGTTTCTTTCTGATGCTCCATTTTATTTTTTTCAAATTTTAGTTGCCCAAGCGTATAAGCTGGATTCTAATTGTTTTTTCAGTCATTTGAGCCGAACATTGGCTAAATATTTGGAGTGGTTTCTTTGATGGTTTGCACTCTAATTGGTATCATTTTGCTAGTAAGGTCTGAAGTTTGAATTATAATTTTTATATGTATAGAGAATAGGAAGCACTGAAGCATACTGTTTTAACTTACAATTTACTCTGAATTTCATGATCACATCACTCCCAAATTTTCTGTTTTAATACCCGTGGGTTGGGGCAGCATATTCATGTGTTGCTTATCGATATCTATTGTATTTATCTCTTGGGCTATGTCTTGCATGTCTGTAGAGACCCATCATCAATTAGGTAAGTTGTATATTCTTAGACCTTTCTATTTCCATGCTAGGTTGTTCATGATGTTCCTATGTTTTACTGGTCTTTAATTCTGGACAAATACCTATCTTAAACAAGTGTCATATAATTTGTGAAAAAATGTACCAACTGTAGTGCTAAGCATTATTGTGACTCCAATCTGACTTACCATTTTTCTTTTACTTTGTTTTCTATGCTGTTGGCACATGCTTCACTAATACATAGTATATGAGCTTTTGTTGCTAGTCTTTGACTTGCATGTGCTAAAAAAGGGATCTGGTAGGAAAGTGATCTGAGTTCAGCTGATCATGCAATTCCTTATTGTTTTGCAGGTTCCAGAGGCCTCCTGGACCAATATCATCCTCTATGCTAGGGTTGGAGGCAGTGACAGGAACGTTAGATGATATTGGTTTTGAAGATTATCTGAACGGTAATAAAAACACGCAACTTTAATTGTTTTAACAAAATATGTGCTTCTCTTATTTGCCCAAACCACGATATAGTTGGCAGAACCAATAGAGTTTAAGTATTTACATTGATTTTCCTCTTTGTACTTTGGATGCAACTGATATTCTTTGCAACTTTTAACTACACTCTGGTTTTTATATGTTATTACTGAGGTACCCACCTGCTTGATCTTTGATCACAGTACATTCACTACAAATCGATAGCATATTAGTATGAGAATTAATAGTTTGAGCTATTTGTTGGTCTCATATCTTGTTCTGTTGCAGATCCACGTGATTCAGAATCCCTCCGAGTTCCAGACATGCATCATGGCATGGAAGTTCGTCTAGGCCTTTCTAAAGGACCAGTTGCCCCGTCTTTCTTCTGATGGGTTACTATTGTTGCTGGAGATGTTCTCAAATAGTTGGAAATGGATGTATGAATGATCTTGCTATTGTTTCCTTAGACATCTAACTCTAGTGAGACTTTTTGTTATGGAAATATGTCAGCTTGATCTAATGGAGTATGAATGATCTTACATTTAAATTTTTATGCTTCCAATAGTTGATCCAGTTTTCCTCTTTTGCATGCTTATGATTTTTTAATACATATATGATGCTGTTGGCTTTCCTAGCAAAAACACAAGCTGGTTGTCTGAATTTTCTTTGCTTAGTAAGTTAGTAGGAAGTGAGACTCCATTTGATTAAGGGCCTTGTGAAAAGAGACTCTCACAGGATGTAAGCTGACTGTGAATTCAGGTCTGATAAGTTTATCAGTTGAATGATTTCTTCAATTCTGGAATTCCCCAACACTATCAAACAAGAAATTGCTCCGACAAAAAGCAGAACATTCAAATTACGGTTCTAAATTTCTTTTGGTACATTAATGGTTTATTTCTCTATTGAGGCTCCATAGAAGCAAGCTTAAATCTGGAGCTTGACTTTTAATACTACTTTCGGTCCAAATTAATCGCAACTTTGGAATATTTTATATCTCACAAATAATACCACAAAGTTGCGAGCAATTTGGACCGGAGGTAGTATATCGAACTTAGGGCTTGTTTAAGTCACCTTATTTTTGCTTATCTGAACTTATTTGGTATGGTCTGATCTGAATGTCAAATTTGACTAAATTTTGACCTTAAATATACGATAATCAATTAGGAAAAAATATATTAAGTGGGCTCTTGTTAAATTTGTAATAATGTGCATTTTATTAATAAGTGATTTTTATAAAAAAAAAAAATTCATTACAAAATTAAAGATATTTAGCGATAAAAAACTGCCCATAAAACGATGATCTGATCTAAACTTATTTTTTTTGAAATAAGTAAAAATAAGGTGAACTAAATAATGCCTTAATCCATATGTTGAAAATGCTTACTATAGTTGCATTTGTTTTTTCTTCAAATATCTCATACTAGTGTTAAAATTCTTAATAACTGACTCAAAACGAACCTGACTTAGCCACCTGAATTACCTTTTAAGTTTTAACAACCCATCATCATATTGTAGAAAACACAGGCAAAACTAAATAAATAAATAAATAAATTAACCCTAAAATTCTAATTTAAAGGGATAAACATTTATTTGTTGTTGATGGAAGCCCCAAGAAAACTATGACCTTTGTGATAGAACGAGATATGAGCAAAAAAAAAGAGGATGCACAGCAGGCCGGGCTACCTAGTCATGTAATTTCATTTTAATTACAATTACATCAATGGAAAAACAAAGTGGCTCAAAGGGATCCAAACCAATTTCGATGACTATAGTCTTACTATTTCTTAAATATTTTCTAGTTGGTACATTTGTTTTACCACGTTAGTCAATGCAAAACTTTTACGATTAGAATATCTAATTATCAACAATAAAAATTATAAAGAAAATGTACACAGTATTATGAATTGAACCATTTCTAACAAAACCTTACATAACTATACTTCTTAAATAGAAATCACAATAGTTAAGAGTTTGTGAATAGTGTCACAAATCAAAATATATCAGCTAAAAAATTATGCAGGAAGTATGACATAGCCCAAGATAAACAGGTCCAGACTCCAGACACATAAGAAACCATCTAAAACAGAATAACATCTGAGAGTCTGAGAGAGAATGGCTCAGCTTGTAACTGAGATCTAAAACAGAACTTTGAACAGCCAGCTTTACAAGAACAGGAAAAAAGACCGATTTAGGGAGACAATAATCTCATTCTGGACATTTTGATACTGACAACCCTCTCAATAACTGTAAACAGACTAACGAAATGAAAAAGCCCAAAGTCAGGGAATGGTCAAGAGTTTGTTAATTAGCAAACTTCAAAGCATGTTAGTTAGCAAACGTATTAAGCTTATGAAAGGCAAATAAACAGTTTGTAAATCTTAAACAAGAAATTCAAGTCCATTAATGAAGAATTGAGGAATATAATTGTCAAATGTTAGATTGTAAAGATTACACAAATGTACAGTTTCAGAAATATATAGATTCTAAGCTTATGTACAGAATTCACAATAGATGAATAGATGCGTTAGACAAACTAAGTCAGCAGTTTATTTACATGTAGTGCCACTGCCAAAATACCTTCTGCACTATCCCTCCACCACTTCTGACAGCAAGATGAAGTGTGTCGGAAGCAGGAGGAACACCCCAAAGTAGTGGCACTGCAACAGTCATACTCAGCTTCTCCTGTAATCCACCCTTCGTTCCTTTCTCAGCGACAACAACCTGCACCATCCAGTTCTTCAGCATACATATGAATTTTTAAAAGCACAGGATGCATTTACATGGAAGTAATTTGCTATATTCCATTTCCTATTAAGGAAAATATATACTTCCTCCATTTCTTATTTATTTGCAACAATTCTATACTAACATTCTCAATGCATGAATTCAATTGTTATAATTTTAATCATCAATGAACAAAAATTATACTTTATTCATCACGTATTAATTAAATTAAAACACCTTTCTTTTTCATCCGTTTCTAATTAATTGCAACATATCCTTACCTGGTAAGGACCCAATATTATTTACAGAGTATTATATCCCTTACTAACCCTAGCTGCACTATAATTTTATTATTTTTCTCACCCAACCCCACTTTTTTTTTTTTTTTTTTTTTAATTCTCTTACCCACTAACAATTAAAACTAATTCCCAGTAACTATGCTATATATTATTAATATTATATTCACGCTTTGGTCTCCGCCCTTTAATTTTCCAAAAACTTTTTGTAATGCCTACAATTGCAATTAATCCTTAATGGAGGGAGTACTAACCTACTAAGTTGCAATTTTGAAAATGCACTTTCACGAATATAACAAGATCCCGCAAGGCAATTTTTTTTTCTTAAATACGTAGTATAAATTACCTAGAATTGTCAAAGTAAAATATAAAAAATAGTGCAAAAGGCTAAGTGTTGCATCTAAATTAAATCAAAGGAAAATTGGAGGAAGTAGTTTGTAGCTCAAAAGATCTACATCCAAAGAGACCTATTTTTCACGTTAGATTTTATGCTTGTTTCTATCTGGAAAATGAGCTTTTCAATAAGAAAATAACAAGTTCAAAGTGACGGAGTAATTTCAAATAAGATATAATTTAGCTTAAAGGTTAGTACAGGAAATTTGTTATGCCTAAAATCTTACTTGGGAACATTACCCCCTTTATTTTTGGATCTTCTGATGAGGAAGTCTTTGTAAACATATTAAACAGTCACGAATTCACACCATAAAAAGATGTTCATAGATTAAACATGTGCATCAAAATGTTACAACATGAAACTTTCTTTGAATTCACGCAGCTAAATTAAAAATTAATAGAACAGGTTCACTGGTACAAACCTCTCCACCTTGCTCCAGGACACTGTCCTCAACAACATCACTAAGCATCTCAATTGAACGACAAAAGCTGACGATGCAAAGCCTTCTACCCGTATCAAGCCCCTGACAAATTTAATTACAAAAGCATCGTTGAAGTACAACAAAATCGCATTAAAACATAAACAATAGGTCTGGTTCAACAACTAATTGTAGCTATCTACATTCCTTACATTTGTTGCTGCAATATCAAAAAGTGCACCCAGACAAAGGCTTTGGTTTGGATCCATATAATCGCTCTCCTGAAACCGCTGATACCTCGGAGGAACTCTCACCTTACCCTGCCTCTTCTGCATTATGAAACCCCAATTTTGGCAACTTAACAAGTAATAACTAAAAATAAAACATTGAACTGAAAGAAGACATCAATAAATGGTAATCAGCACATCGTGAATGCAGCAAATAGCAAATTTCAATAGCAATAGCCAGAGGTAAATGCCACGACGAGTCCAAATTTGTATTGATTTAGAACACTGACTTAAGTTTGGTTAGTAAGGCATAGATTTTAGTATGTCTGAAAAAGAGGCTCTCTCACAAGTCTGGCTAGCACAGGGCTATTATGGATGACAAGCAGGTCAAGCCCTAAGAGTGGGCAACCGGCAACCCTTACAATGAAAGCAGCAAATTGAGCCATCATACATGCATGCCACCAAATGCCACATTTGCTAGTACTCCCTCTGTTGCTTGACTTTTTGCAATATTCACACACTCCACTTTGACCAATTTTGGTGACTTGTACATTTCAATGTGTAGTTTTTGAATATCAACTTTTTATGATTTATACGTGTTGATGATACTAAATAAAAATATAGGGCAAACTTTTGAATTGGCATACGCACCAAGTCAAATTTGAGGGCACTTGAACAAAACTGATCAACAAGAGCAAAATCATATTGAAACATCCCAGGAAGGATTAAATGACAATCATAGTGAAACAAAGAAAGTATATTTGGATACTTCAGTTGAATATTTTAATTCTGCATCCTCACATCTTTGGTCTTTTGTGACAAAAGCAACCTTTACATTTCTTTTTTTATTTAGTAATGAGTATATAATGAATAAAAACCATAAGAATTATAAAAGATAAATATAAATCATCTATTAAAATTTTCAAGTCACATTTCATGCCAAAAGTAAAATAAATTTTATCAAATCAGATTATGTTATACAAGGATATACTTCGTAATATATAGAGTATAGACAACTCTGACTAATTAATGGTAAGTTTCAAAAATCGTCGTAATTAATTAAGACCCAAAGGGAAAACAATAGAGTGAGAGAAGTGGAAGTATTACATGCATATCTCATAAAACATATAGTTCGCACCAAACTTGTATTTAAGAAAGTTTCAAGCATAAAAAAAACCATCAAACATTATGATAAAAAATCATTAAATAAGGTTTGTAATTATAAGCATAAAGCCCAACATATTCCAACCAAACCACAAGTCAATTTCTTACTCTGTATTAAGCTCATAATAAAATGATCCTCTTGCTACCTAAGTCAATGACTAAATGCATCTTTTAAACCAAAATTAGGAAATAGAGTAAGTCTTTTCCAAATCAAGGCATACCTCTAATGGAGAAATACGCCGAGGAACCAAAGAACCTCCAAGTTGTATGAGCCCATCTGCAGTGAACATTGTGATTGTGTCCTCACGAACCCACTGAATACCTACAGCAACTCAAATTTCAACAAAAGTTTGGAAAGTTTCAGAAGTGCTTATATCTGACCTATTTCTGGCAATAAAGCATTAGACTAAAATACAATAGTACTTATAATGCAAGATTGAACCGAAAGTGCAATATTCCAACTTGGGAACATGGTTAAAACTTAAAAGGATGTCCATCAGACTGCTCAGGGCAAGTAACATGACTAACATCACACTTAAAAGCAAGTATGCAAAGCTGAAGGAAACTACTTTGTATCAGAAGAAAAAAAGGATAATCATCCAATTTGCAAATGATTATGAGACATATCCTTCTACATAAAAGACAATCAAAGAATTATTCCCAGTCTATAAAATCACCACCCCCCCCCCCCCCCAAAGTAAATAAGGGTAATTGTTCTGAACTATAAATCAGTTCATCTGTAGTATGAAAGATGATACACCATCATTTCCCCATCAACAGGCTACAGCATAAACCTCAAAAATTCATCTTATATAACAGCTCTGTTTGAAGGGCTCCTATTCTGAGATTTTAATTAAAAAAAAGCTATAGAACACCATTTCTCCTGCTTGACTAGTATGAAAAAAACAAAAAATTGTTTACATCTGTCACAACATTCTGATTTTGATATCTGAGACCACAATTTACTTGATAAAGAAGATGAAATGAAGAATAAACATTTTCACGTTCAATAAACAAAATTATAATAAACATTTTCACATTCAATAAACACAATTATATTAACATAGTTGTCGTCTCTGACATGTAGCTAAAAAAGAACGATCCCAACTATAAGCGGTATTTTCAAACTAATTACAATATTGAGTAACTTTATATTTCAAACTATTTGGTCTACCTTCTTAAATTAAGCCTTTTTTTAAATAACCACCAGTTAAATCACCTCTCCCCTTCCCATCCCCTCCCCACCCCACCCCACCCCAATCCCTTCCCAGTTCCCACTACCAAGCCACAAACCCAGCCAAACCCTCTCCATCCTCTCCATTTCTAGTAAAACATGCCAACATCTACTTAGATAATGTTCATTTATTATAATTTTTTTTAATGTAATCTTGAAGGTATTCTTGGCCTCTCCCTCTTTTTTCTTCTTTGATTTTTTTTATTTTTAATTTAGCTTCCTCACCACTTACATTAATGCTGTCACCATTCCTGCCAACCTCGACTGGTTTATCATCCCAGAATCATATAAACAAACCATCATCACCTGATCCATAATCATGTAAAACCACTGCAAACTGTTGACAAAAAGCTAATATCAATATTCATAATTCTCCAAAACCATCCACCATAATTTAAGAAATAGACACAAAAAATAATGAGTATTTCTGACTAAGACCAAAAGTCCAAAACTTGGGGATTTTGAACATTTGGTGTCAAATTCAACACTGATGTCCTCAAAGCCAAAGCCTTGGAGCCCTTGGTGGTAGCTGCATTCATCTTCTTCTACTTTTTTTTTTTTTTTTTTTTTTTTTTGGAGCAATTGGAAGAAGTGGTAACGATGGCCATGAGACTGATGACAGTAATACGTCAGAGGAGAGAGGTGGTGGTTGAGGTTCTGACTTAAATGCTGACAAATATATATGTGTATATATATAAAGGCCTTTACATCCAGTTTCGTAGAGAGTAAAAATCAAGGTAATGTTTATGGATTTATAGTGCAATTTTGTGAGGGAAGTCTCATGTCAATGTCCATGTAAATGCTTGTCCACCAGCAAAATTTCACTAGGGCACTTACACAAAGAAAGAAAAAAGTAAGAAAAAATTAGAGATATTAGTATTTTTATAGATGATGCACTCTTCAACTTTGTTTTGCGCCAGCACACTCTAGATATCACCATGGTAGGCTGGTAGCTAATTGATAATCCAAACTTCTAACAATGAAGGAAGCTCATCTAATTTCCTATCAAGAGGAAAACTTTAACAATGTAAGTAGATTGACATCTAACTTAGCCTAAAGTCCCTACCAAATTATTATCTAACTTTACCTAAATCATTACAAATTTATTACAACATTATTACAACATAATACATCCTCTGTTTCTTAATACATTCACCAGGTTGAATTTATTACAAACTCAATTAGATGTCAACTTGTTGCATGTATTGAGACACAGAGGAAGTATAAGTTGGGAAACATAAACATACATCTATAATCCAAAGTGGAAAAAGCCATCCAGTGTCATGGCTTATGAACATTACAATCATTGTAACATTCAGTCACTCCACAAGATAACTACGTATTTCATATTTTTATGAAAAGTAAGGCAAGTACAAAAGAGGTGAGGACACAATGTCTATGAGAAGCCTCTCATAATCGGACTTTGAGACTTGATATGTAATGATCAATTGTACTTTAGTCCAGTTTGCTATGAAAGTGCAACGCAAGAGAACTTCAATTTATATTGCTAGGCACTATATAGAGGATTTATAAATGAAAAAGAATGAAAAGGACTTACATGGGTTTCTAATGTTTGGTAGTAATAATCATAAAGGAATTTTAGTAGGGAAAAGAAATAAATAGAGTAGAATTTAAAAGGTTGCCAATTTTTTCGCTGTCTTTTCTATCATTGACTAACTAACAACACATTGGATTCTTTTCAATGGCTCCATAACACCAAACACTAGACGATATAATTACTCTACGTCTCGTATTCATCTTTTCCCTTCCCTTCTATTCCTTTCAATTCCATTACCGAAATTACCAAAAAAGTTGTAAGACGACTAACTGTATATTTATGCCTTTGCACCAAAAAACAAACAAAAATATTTTCCTTACCAATGTACTAGACCTCATCCAACGATCATTGATGTTCAACTTTCCAACAAATGACCCAACTTGTACCGCTTTTATAGATTGTTTATCCAATGATCTACTCCTTCCGTCCCCGATTGATAGTCACTTATGCCATTTTTGGGCACCCAAAATGTTAGTCACATTTGCGTTTTTCAAGTACCATTAATATTATTTTTTTTACCAAAATTCTCTAACAATTGCAAAAATATTTGTGCAAATTTAACTTTCCAATGTAAATTTTACTTTCCCATTTACTTTAATTACTTTCTCCCTCTACTTTTTTGCATACCCAATGTAAATTTACTTTTTCAATGTACTTTCTTTAATTCTCCTTAATTCCCGTGATTTTTCTTCAAAAGTGACTATCAACCGGGGACGGAGGGAGTATATCTTAACCAGCCCACTGATCATTCATTTGACTTCACAAACTCATACACATTTGACTAAGTTCGTCTAAAAAACCATTCAAACATGCCACAACTTTTAAAATTGTCCAAGTTAATTCCTCTAATATATTTTATAGCAAAGCCTAAAACCCATCACAACTTTAAGAAGAGCATCTCTTATGGCAAGCTAATTGTCCAATTAGCTTGCCTTGCCACATAACATTTATAGCTAATTAACTCTTTATTTGATTTGTACCCCAAGCTACTAGCTTGCTATTGAATTATTTTCCATGTGTCAATAAATAGTTGGCTAGCATTCTCCATCCTTTTGTCAAGCAAATTAGCTTGCCCAAGCTAATTTTCGTTTTTAACTCCAATGGTTAAGCTAGTAGCTAACTTGTAATAATTGCAAGCAAAATTCCAACTATAACCGTTGGAGTGCTGTTTAATCTAATTCATGTCCATTGTACCCCTTGGACATATCTGACGCATAGTTTGGAATGCTAGGAAGCACAAAAACATCGAGAACTTTAGGTTATTCTTTTTGAAATCCCATTGTTTGTGAATTTACATGCTAACACATCAAATAAAGCAAGTTTTTTAAGTTGCAAGGTAACCTCATATGAGTTCAAGTAGTTAATGCATAGACAAGCGAGCTTCAAGCTCCACCTTTAAACTTAAATTTCCAACTTGCCAACTTAAACAAATTCTAAAACTCAATAGAAAGATCAAGCTTTTGCTAAAGCCAGATAAAGATAACCAAGCCTAGAAAGCCGAAAATTACATCCTTACATTGAACCTACCCTTTGCAGTATACACTCAAAAATTTTAAGTACATAACATCTGCCAACTAGCTTAAACACTAAAGTAACTCGAAACTCTAGCAAAATCATAGCAATAAAACTTAGAACCCTGATATTGCAGACACCCAAATATCATTAATCCACATTCAAACAAATGTCTAACTTATGTTTAAAAATCAAATACCATCAAAGTTGTAGAATCAAAGGAATGCCATTTAATTCCCTGAATTCGGATAATCAAAAGCAGAAATAAATTGAATCATATGATTATTAATAAACTTCAAAAAAATGAGGCAAATGAACAGTAAATAACCGATTTACCAGAATTAGAATCAATGGATTGAGGGTCCCACGGATACGATCCATAATCAAAGTCGAAAGGATCATCAGAAGAAGCTTTAGCTGTCAATCGGAAAAATCGAGAGGAAATAAGAGGTGGAATAAAGAAGGAGAAAGGTTGATGATGAATGTTAGAAGAGAGGGAAGGAGAGAATTGACGGAAGCTTCGAGAAATGGTTAGTAATGAAGAACCAAGTGCAGAAGTTTCCGCCATTGGAGAATGGAGAGAGAAAATTGAGAAGAAGAAAGAATTTAGACATGAAGTTT
Organism: Chenopodium quinoa; assembly: GCF_001683475.1. NCBI lineage: Eukaryota > Viridiplantae > Streptophyta > Magnoliopsida > Caryophyllales > Amaranthaceae > Chenopodium > Chenopodium quinoa. Next base: position 1,979,162 of record NW_018745082.1, read on the forward strand.
AAGAAAGAAAATATTAAAATAAAATTAAAAAAAATGGAGAATGTGGTATCTAATTTGGCTGGATATATGGAGGACGATGGACGCCACACAAGCAGGAGGGAGGAGGGAAAGGGCACACGCGGGACCAGATGGAGAGTAATTATATGGTCAAAGATAAGATTCACATTAGACTTGACTTATTAAGAGCAACTTTAATTTAATTGATTTGTAGCTAGGGACTTAGGCCACGTTCTTTAGAGCATTCACATCAATGAGCATTTTTTTTGCTCATGAGCAAAAATGGTGAGTATATTTGGTAGAAATGGTACTACATCAATTAGGAAAATGAAAAATGCTCATGAGCAATTTAATTATTTTTTGATCACTAGTGGGATAAAATTTCCTCACCAAAAATGCTCATGAGCAAATTGGTTGGGAAGAGAGAGAAAGTAGCTAGAGAGAGAATGAGCAAAAAAAAATTTGCTCACTAATGTGAGTGCTCTTAGAGCTGCTTTATTCTGCTCAAATTAAATCTGCTCTGCTCAAAAAAATATGTTTTTCTCTATTTTCAAATAATAATTAATAATAATAGTTAATATTCAATAATAATAATTAATATTGTATTGATGATAATAATTTATTATTTTGAATAATTATAATAATTATTAATACTAAAAATAATTTTAATAATTATTTATACTAAAAATAATTTTAATAATTATTTATACTAAAAATAATTTTAATAATTTTAATATTAATAATAATTAGGAAAATTTCACAAGAATAATCCAACCTTTCACACATTCACCCAAAATAATCCAACCTTTCGGTTAACCTTGAATAATCCTAAGTTTACTATATATTTTCTCCTAGCAACCCCAACAGGTCACCTTACCCTTTACAACCGGTTACCATCCACGTGGCAATTTCCGATTAGTCAAAGTTTTATTTTTTAATTTTTTTAAAGAAAAATCTAAAAATTAAAAAAAAAAAAAATTCTATCTCCTTCCCCTTCTTGTTTGTATCTCTCTCCTCCTTCTTCCTCCATTATCACCCACGCACCAACACCACTCAACACACCCATGGGGCCACTGCAAACACCACCGCCTATAACCACCACAAACACCACCGACATCACCACTCATCACAACATTCATGACCAACCCACAATATCAACAACCACTCATAACACAACCGAAAACAACACCCACAACAACCGCAACACCAACGACGTACGACCACCCCAATTCAGCCCAAAATTCAATTGAGAGGGAGAAAAGAGAAGGAAATTGGTGGGAGTTAGGGTTTTGTGTTCTAGGTTGGTAGAATTGGGATTTTGGGTGTATGGGTTAGGGTGGGTTGGTGAATTCGGGTATGGGTTGTTTCAGCGAGGTGGGATTGGTGGTTGTGAGTCTTGGTCGGAGTGGGTTTGGGTTTGGGTGGGGTAAATGGTGGCGGCTAAATTGCAGGCTAATTGCGAGGTGGTGGCAAGTGGAGGGTTGGTTGACAGGGAAAGGAGGGGCTAGTGGGGCAGATGGGAAAATGGGTGAGGTGGTTCACAGTGGCGGCAAGGTTGAGAGAGGTGAAGGAGCCATTGTTCATGGCAAGAAGCTTGAAACGGTGTTGAATAGCACTACAAGAAAAAGGGGTATTAGCGACCGCCAAAATAGTCGCAAATTCGTCGCAAAAATGGATTTGCGACGGATTAGCAACTACTTTGGTTAGTTGGCAAAGACCTCGTCGCAAATCCATTTTTGCAACTAATTTTTGAACAGTAGAAAATTTGCAACGGATTTGCAACGACTTTGCAACTATCATTTAGCGACTAACTTTCAAATTTTAGCAACTAAATCATTGTCCGTCGTAAAATATTAGCGACGGATTAGCGACTACGGAAACTAATGTTTTAAAACTCTTTTTGCGACGGACTAGCAATTACAAGACCAAATTTTGCGACTACAAGACAAAACTTTTGCGACTACAGAGACTAATTTCTTTGCGATGGATTTGCAACTAGAGGCCAAAATATTGCGACGGTTGAGACTAATTTGTTTCGCGACGGATTAGCTGCCACGAGACCAAAATTTTGCGACTATAAAAACTAGTTTTTTGCAACAAACTAGCGACTACCGAGTCCAATTATTGCAACATACCAATTAATCTCCATAAGAAATCTACCGTCGCAATATTTTTGCGACGGGCTATTAATATTTGGAGACCTTAATTTAGTGACGACCAAATATCAATAAAAAAAAAAGTACCTACACATATATTCAAATAACCAAAATGTTAATTTTATTCAAATATCCAAAATATCATCATCAATTTTGTATCAATGTATTAAAAAACAATATTAGTAACCATAAGACTAATTGTTTCAAAAATCACCTCTAACATGACAAATAAGAACTAATGATGATATACATTATGAAGTAAGGTGAGAAGTAGGATCGTTCTTGTAGTAAATTTGTGAAGCACTCCCTAAACCATAAACTTTTCTATTCTTTTTCCCACCTACAACCTCCAATTAGACTTTGTCGGGGTTTATCTCAACTCCTTTTTATATTCCTCAAGTTTATCCATATATTGTCCCTGCATTAAGATATGTATTTGTAACTATGGTCTCAATTGTTAAAACTTAAAAGACTAAAAAAAATAACAACACTTATAATAAAATAATTATTGTAAACAATTATTAGAAATTTTTTTGGCAGATTCTCCTTTGTAAATCAAACAAATCCCTTCAATAGGGTATGACTTCAAAACCTGTTTCAATTCACATTATGCCATACCACGTTAATCATTTGATTAATGCCCTCATCCTCCAACTCAATCACACAAAAAAATAAATAATCTATAAAATCTAAAAACATTAACTACCATATACTACCTCCGTTACATATTATTTGCAACGATTTGACATAAAGTAGAGAGGAAAAATGTCTAATCGTTGCAAATAATATGTAACGGAGGTAGTATTTTTTTTTGTAATCTTAGAAAAATATATAAGTATACTCATACCATGACTTGATGAGTCTTGTCACCCACAATTCAATTTCATTATTGCCCACATCAACAGAATGAGCGCTCTCATATCAGAAGAAGTTGTTAGCACTACAAAAAAAAAAAACATAAAAAGGGGACATATAAAAAGGAATGGGGATTGGCTTTGTTAGGTATTATGTGGTAATTGACTAATTGTATTCTATAATGTTCTTTCTAATTTAATTTACAAAAAGCAGCCCAACATCCCCTATTTTCTTTACTGTTCTTTCTGATTTACTTTTCTCTTGCTTTAGTTGTGAGAAATAGAGTGAAAGTAGTAGCAATTAATTACAAAATAAAGGATAATTCATAGACCCTATAACTAATGTCTAATAATAGAGCATAATGCCAAACACTTGATTTATTCCAAAATTTTAAACCAAAAATCTGCTGAACTGCAAAGAACCAAGGAGCTGGCATGCCACGTAGACTGATCACATATACAAGGAGGGGAAGAATGAACAAAGCAGCAGTAGCACATCACATCACACCATGACAACAACCCACCAAGTAAGTGACAGCAACCCACCAAATTATCACACATAGGACAGGGGTGTAGTTGGGATCATTTGTGAGCATTGTACATATAAAAAGGGGAGAAGGAGCAATGGGATTGGTAGTGAATTTCTTGTGTAATTCAGTAACCCTAAGATTTGTGACTTAAAAGTCACCCTTGTAGTAGTCGTTTTTGCTAAAATGAAACCCATCCCTTTTCCTCAATTTCTTATTTCTTTAAAATTTGCATCTTTATTGTGTGTTGTCTAATTTTCTGGTGAGTAATAGTCTAGTTCATTACATGAACACATAAATAATGTCTAATACCAGCAGATACAATCAAATTGCACAAATAAAGTCAGAGCATAACAAGAATTCAAAGCAAAACAAGAATTAAGTGCAAAACAAGAATTCAATGGAGTTCGGACGAACCTCAATACACTCCATCCATTAATTACCCAATTAGAATTACACTCTAAGCAACGAAACCCCCTTCTTCAGAAAATATAGGGTTCGAAATAACTAGAATTGGGATTTTTACATTGAAAATAATTAAGGATTTTAGCAAACTTAATCAATTTCGAATGATTTTTCACTAATTTACTTAAATTACACCATGGAAACCAAATTAAAATCAATAATTGGACAAAAATTTCAATGATAACCCTAAAAATCGTAGTTGGTGAATTACAATAAACGAAAGATAGAAGGGACGTCAAGCGTTTGAACTTACCTTGGAGGAGACATGGTGGCGCAGCGAAGGCAGATGAAGAGCGACGGTGAGGGTTGAATTCTTTAATCTCTGAAAATTTCCTTCTGCATGCTTTTTTTTAGAAGGAAGAGTTTTTGTACTTTATAGAACCATTGATGAAAAAATTACTTAAGGCTTTTAAGTGATTGAGTTTTTTTTTTTTTTTTGTTTTTTTTTGGACGAGTAAGATAGTAAGTGATTAAGTTAGTTCTTTTTTTGTTTTGTTGGCAACTCCTCATCATATTAAGGGTTTTGTTTTTATTTCTTTTTTATTAAATTTATAAAATAATGGTAATGACTAAGGATTTAGTTGCAACATTAGTCGCAAATTTTAAATTAAAAAGTTAGAAAATCATTATCCCCAACGACTATAATTTATAGTCGCAAATATTATTAGAATGTTGCAATTTAGCGACAACATTGCAACTACTGCAAAATGAGTCGCAAAATTTGTGACTACTCGTCTCTAACAGTCGCAAATATATTTTTTGCGACTGATTACTATAGTAGTCGCAAAATTCAGTCGCAAATTAGCGACTGCGTAGCAACTGGTGCAAAATTAGTTGCAAAATTTGTGACTGACCGTCTTTTTCAGTAGCAAAAATATTTTTTGCGACCGAATAATAGGGTAGTCGTAAATTTCTGTTGCTAATTTATCTTTTTCTTGTAGTGTAGGAGAGAAGGAAGAAGGTGGGGAAAATTAAGGAAAATAAAAAATAAAATAAAAATTAAAAAAAGTTACCTGAAGTTCAGGTAGCCGGTCAAAAAAGCTCGGTGTAAGAAAATAAGTAGTAAACTTAGGATTATTGAGGGTTAATCGAAAGGTTGGATTATTTTAGGAGAAAGAGGTAAAGGTTGGATTATTCCCGTTAAATTTTCCTAATAATTAATATTTATTAATCATAATAATAATTATCAATAATAATATTTAATAATTCAAACTATTAAGAATAAATATTTAATAATATTATTAATTAATAATTTCTAATAATTAATTCTTTTTTAAAAAAGTGAATAATAATTGTTTCGGGGTTTTCTGATGTCCTGCGGGAGAGTTACAATTCCGAGACTGGAACCGGACGCCTGTACCTGCAAAATAACGGAGACTCCTGAGAGCTCCGCCTCCAACGGTCAAGTTAGTACCTGATTAAGGAGTAATTAATACAGAAATTAAAGTAATGAGATCTCTCTAGGTGAGAGTGCTTAGTGTTGGTAATCTGCGTCGTTAGCGAGATTAGCCGGTTGTTAATAACTCTGTTCTTCTCCGCTTGATTTCTTGATTATTCGATCGTGTGATTAATGAGGATTAATTAAGTATTTATAGCCTTGAGAAGCGTGCCACTTCTTTAGGTTTAGGGTAAACCTAGGGCTGATCGGGCCTCTAGACTGGATTGGGCCTTGGTGGCCGGTTTTCCCATTTGGCATGGGTGGACACGTGGCGTGTCTAAAGTGGTCCGTAGAGGACGTATCTGTGATTGACACGTGGCAGGCTCCTGTTGTCCTTCGTGAAGGACACGTGGCGGAACCTGGTTGGTCCACTTGTCAGACGGTGATTGGTGGATAAAAATCCCCTAATCATTTGCCCCTCACAGGTGGCACGTGACTGGTCACGTGTTGCTGTGACAGGTGTCGCACGGTGACAGGCGACGGCCTGTTACAGGTGTCACCTTGCAAACGGCCGAGAGATTTTCCCGCCCAAATTTTGAATTTGGAAGCGACCTTTCGCCTTCTCACCTTGCCTATATAAGGAAGTGCTGACTTTCGGTCATTTTCACATTTGAGAACTTTGTGAGAACATCCGGACCCTTGAACTTGCTCTGACATTTCGGACTTTTTCTGCCTACCGCCTGTTCTGACAAGCCGACTGACCCGAACTTCCAGGACTTCATCAACCGACACTCGTTCAGGTAACTCAGTTCTCTTACTCTTAATTTTCTTTTTATTTTTTTGAAATGGCACCATGGAAGCACACGACACGACCTAAGTTAGTGATCAGCCGGTCACCGGGGACGGCTGAATCTAGGACTAGGAGTGCCGCCTGCCCTTTTCTGGACCCATCTTTGCCCTTTATACAAAGTCCGACTGTATCTGTGTCTATGCAGAACGTGATGGCCAGAACGAAACAGACTGCTATGATATCAAACTCAGACGGCTCCTCCCAAAGGGTGCTCCTTAGTGAAACATCTGACCAGGCGCCAGATGTAGAATTGAAACGAGGCGACTGTCAAGCCGACAGTTCTGAGAGAGGGGCCAAGGTGGTCCCTTCCCATCTTACCGTTGACATGTCTAATTTCCCTCCTGCTCCTTCTAAGGGAGAGGAGGCGGGCCCCTCTAGGAGAGGGGAGGAGTCGTCCTCTTCGGACTCGTCAGAGGACGAGTCCGAGTCCAGCTCTTCTGGCCACAGTTCTCCTGGCTCAGAAGAAAAACATAGCCGCCTACAAGAGGCGAGACGTTCTCATGCAGTTGAGAAGGGGGACAATTGGGCGGAGCCGTCCGCCTCTTACAGAGAGGAAAACGCCCCCTACTACTGCAGGGTACCCCGGGGCCGGATCGCAACCATGCAAGACAACGTGGCGAGCTTTATTGCTTACCACAAAATGGGCCCGGAATTTTTACTGTTCGTGCCGGATCCAGAAGACACTGTCGTCTGGCCGGCTGGTACCAGCTATGGTGACGGCTGCTTTGGCTGCTATGTGGCGGCCATCAAAGCTGGACTGCGCTTCCCATTACATCCGGCTGTTCAGCGGATTTTAGATGGGTATGATCTGGGGTTATGGCAATTAGCCCCCAACTCTTGGGTAAACGTACTCGGCTATGTGGCCGGGTGCGAAATGAACGGGGTGGAGCCAAGCTTTGAGGCTTTCGCCCACATGAACTATCTCAGCCGGACCCCTAAGTCGGGAGGTACCGGCTGGTATCAATTAACAAGCCATAGGGGCTACCTCATGACGAGAGGTAAGGCGAACAAATGGAAGGATTGGCGGAACACCTTCCTTATTATCGAGGGTTCAGACACGGAGCTGAACAAACGCTTTAACAAGTGGAATAGGGATCCGCCTCTTCTCGCAGGCGGCCGCAGCATGCCGCCTGTTCCCCAAAGGCTAAAAAAGAGATCCTAGACAAAGGACTCTTCAAAGTAGAGACTAGGGTGAACTCTACTTCAGGGGTACGAGAGCAAGTACCCCTAAACTGCGTCCCGAGCTTCAAGTGGCTCTATGACGAGTACTTTTTGGCCGCCTGTGGCCTCGGCAGTCGGTGCTCTAGAGGTAGCCGGCCTGACAAATACTCTGTTTTTTCACACCTTGTTTACTTGGGATTTTTACTAACTTTGTTGTTTATTTCTTGCAGCTGACGCCATGAGTAAAATATCAGCATCTAAGACTGCGGCGGCCATGTTGCGGGCCTCGCTCATGAAGCAGTCGTATGCCGACTCCCCCAACAAAGAGGCACCCTTGGTAAACTTCGAAAACTCTTCCTCTTTTAGTTGTCTTATGCATATACTAACTCTTTTTGTTTTCAGTCTGGCACTCCAAGGGCTTCCTCTTCGCAACAGCCGGACCCCAAGGCCCGGAGGACGACTGTTGCAAGCTCTCCTGGGTCTTCCAGGAAAACAGTGGCGGCTGAGAAGCAGCCGACCACTTCTTCAAAAACCCAGGCGGGGCCGTCTAGATGTATGGACCCTCACTTGTAAAAACTCACCCTTGCTTCCTTCTTGACTAGGTCTAACTTGTTTTTTCCTTTCGCTTAATGCAGCCGGCCCCCAGGGACTTGACTTGGTTGAGGTAGCCAAGTCTATGGTTAAAGTAGTTCCTCCATCTGACAGGGAGGCGGTCAGGGGTGCCGGCACCCTTGACCTTGATGGAATTTCAGGGGTCCTTGCTGAGGTATACTTAGTATATTTTTGAGCTTTTGAGTTCCAGGACGCCTGTTAACTTTTTATTGGGAAACTGACGCCTGTTTTTCTTTGTACTTAGGCCCTGCTCCGAGTCAACAGCCTTCGCAAGCCGATTGATCGGAAAAAACAAAGAGGTAAAGGCCGCAAAGGCTATGGCCGCCTCCAGCTGTGATAAGGCAATGTTTCAAATTGCCCAAAATGAAGTACTGACCATTGATCTTCTTTATTATCAGGCGCAGGCTACCGCCGCTGTTCGGGCTCAGTTAGAGGCGGCCCAAAAGAAGGTTGACGAGCTGGAGGCGACCGTCACCAACCTTAAGGCCGAGCTGAAACCTCTTCGCCAAAAAATGCACTCTTACGAAGCCATGGAGAAATCTTTGGCCAACGTAAAAGAACGCCTGGTGAACCAAGAGAAGAGTCTTACCCAAGAGCTCTCGGATAAGGCCGAGCAAGAGAAACAAGAGCTCGTCCGGGAGATGGTGGAAGACTCCGCTCAAATCCAGCGCATGACCTGGGAACGACTGTTCCCCAGTGCCGACTTTGCCTCATGGGAAAGAACGTACCGCCAGTGTTCGGAAATATATAATCAACAGATCCTGGCGGCTGCTGAAGAAGAGGCGTTGGACGGTGCGTTGGAGGAGGAAGAGCCGGTTGTGGCGCTTGTGCCACTCGGGGGTAAGGCATCAAAAGAGGGTGCAGCTAAGGCCGAGTCCAGCAAGAAGAGTGCTGACCAGGCGGCAGCTGCTGATACTGAACTGCCCCCTTCTTAAGCTTTAAGTATTTTTTTCTTTTCACGGCCTGCGTGCCGTTTGCTTTGTAATTACCCGGCCAGGGGGCCGGGGTTTTGAATATTCTGCTGGTCTTTAATGGCCGGCTCATTTTTAATCAAATTTTTGTTTTGGTTCAAATTTGTCTAAGTATTTTTAATTTGTTCACTAGACCGACTGTTGTGTATGGCCGAACGTTAAGACAGGTACAAATAGTAAGTATGCCGCCTATGCCCCTGGACGACTGGTTGTCTGTTTCCAGGATAGATGATCAGTCGGCCATTTATTCAATCGGTATTCGAACTCTTTATTCAATTTGTCTGACCAAGTAAATAGAATTACCTAGTCGCCAAGGAATTAAGTAGGAAAACAAGCGGCGGGTACCGGTTGTTTCCCTTTATTGCTAATGTTAGCTTTTAACTCGTAATTTGTTAACCTAGCAAGAGTATTGGTTGAGAGCCTTTGTTTATTAAAAACAAGTGGACGACTCATACCTTTTAGGCTCCATACTAAGTTTGAGTGACTATTAAGTTAACATAGGAGTTACTTAGTCTTCGTCACAATCTAGATTGAGTAGTAGAGGTACCAGGCGGCGTAGGCCGGCTAGACCCCTTGATTCACCAATGTTTGTTGGCTATTAACTCAATATGTTATCTAGTAGGAATAGGGGTTCGAGTGCCCTTGTTTGTTTAAAACAGGCGGACGACTCAAACTTTTTAGATTCCATACCAAATTTGAAGGAGTGACTATGAGTTAACTTTGGAGTTACTCAATCGCCGTCACTTTTGTTTTGAGAAGTAGAGGTACCAGGCGGCGTAGGCCGACTAGACCCCTTGATTCGCCAATGTTTGTTGGCTATTAACTCAATAGGTACCCCCTGCATTTATCCCAAGTAATACAGGCGGTCATCTGACTCAGATGTCAACTGCTACCACTGGTTTGGTTAGTGATAGAGTTATCCTTGTCTCAAAAACGGCTACGTGGTTGCCCTTGGGGACAGTCGTATAGGTGCCGTGTAATTAGTTTATAGAACAATGTTCCACCCAAAAGGGAGCTGCTCTCTGCGACGAATTTCATCCGGAGGGATGCCGTCGGACGCCTGCTATGATGTTGGGACAGGTCGAATTAGTTTTGTAGATTTGATCAGTTGGCTTGGCGCCTGGTCTGATCATTCGGCCGGTGGCCTTGGTAAGTTCTTGGTGAACGTAGGTGCTAAGTAAAAGAAGGGTAGCCGCCTATTAGGCACAGGATCGGCCAGGCCCTAATCTTTTTAGCTAAGTATTGTGAG